>NC_030678.2:49867969-50167969 GCF_000004195.4 Xenopus tropicalis | reverse complement strand
ATTTTTGGATTAAAAACTGTAAAAGCTGGCAATTTACATCAGAATGTACAGCAGGCTGCATTTTGCTTTCCAGTGTGAGGTTTATAGCGTTCTATACAATATGATTATATTATTCAGTGCATGTTTTGTCTCCAGTAATTATGCCTAATTGCCTCTCGTGTGGGAACTCCATTTTAGTTGTTCACTAATGAGCATCATCTCCCACTTATACAGCAGGTGGGCCCTTCAGATTCAGAGTCAAGATATACTCCATGAAAGAGAAATATTGCAAATCAGAAAGTTTTGTTTTATTGTATAGTAAGAACTTTCCAATAAGTGTTGAAAACTTAAAAATAATTAAAATATTATAGGTAAATAGCGAAACATCATATGTGGGGCAGCACCCAAACTACAAGGAATGGATGCAAACCATCATTCCCTTTGTACCTTGCCCTGCGCTTAGCCTCCTTAGGTCTTTGCTTTACAGAACTGAGGGCATTTAGTACAGGGCTGCCTTTTGTCCACTGATAGTTCCCACAGAAAGTTTTGCCAAATTCTGTCTTAGACTCTTACATATGTAATAAAAGGCACTAAGTTTGCTCAGGAGCAGTAAGCCATAGCAACCAATAAAATGTTGGCTTTTAATCAGATTCTACCTGTTGATTGGTTGCTGTGGGTTACTGTTCCTGGGCAAACTTGGTGCTCCTTATTACATAACCCCCTAATAACTGTATATAATGTATTATTTTTAAAATATTTATTATCAGTAATAAGGCTAGTTTCCTTTTTAGGCTATTTTTTTTTGTAAGGTATTTGATGCATAAAGTGTAAAAATTATTATATTGTACCTGCCAGGGAAAGGGGTGTATAATTACAGGCCCTTTAGTTGCATGTAATTCAAGTGGTACAGCATGCAAAGGGAGCACTTTACCTACTACAGAGATTATTATTATTATGAACATTTATTTATAAAGCGCCACCATATTCCGCAGCGCTGTACAATAAGTGGGTTACATACATTGGACATACAGAGTAACATATAAAGCAATCAATAACCGATACAAGAGGTGAAGAGAGCCCTGCCCAAAAGAGCTTACAATCTACATGGAGAAAGGGTTGAGACACAAGGTGCAGCTAGATCTCTAGAATCGCACCTAGGAAGCCTGACAGGAAACTACACTGCATCCTTCACTGTATAATGGCAGAGTTCTGATTGGCTACCAGCAATCTTACTGTATTGGTAAGCAAGGATGTGCCCACGTGCCCACCACTCATTTGTAACACTGACACAGACCAGTGACAATTTATGGGAAGGTCCAATGAAGGACTTCTCTATAGACCTCCACATTTGTCAACAGCTTTATGTTCTTTTGTACTATAATTTGTGCTGTTCATACTGAAACATTATCATCACAGGTATTATAATTTATAAAAATATTTAAATATTGTATCATATTTTATGGGAATCTGGTGTGACATACAGTTTTAAATCTAAACAATTACACATGACACACTGTATCCAAGTCTCCCAAGCTTCCACTGATAAGCTAGTCATTATACTGTTTAACATTTCCTTTTATAGACTGATAAATTACCAGCACTGCTAATTAAATCTTTTAATGAAGATCACATTTTACCCTTTCTTCTTGCAGTATATAAATCTTGCAAAATTAAGTAAAATCACCTAGTAAATTCAAAAGCAGCATGTCCTGGGTATTGCTTTGTTATGCCGGAGGAATGACTGTGACATATTTTTTATTGAATACAGATTTATTATGCATAAATAGCTTTGTATAACCAATAAAAATGAAAACTTTGGCAGAATTGTGTTTACTAATTTCCTGCATTGACACAGTATTGTTTTGGCATCCCTTTCAATATTTTGTATTGTAAAGTCTACAAGATCACCTTTATATTGTTATAATGGCATGTTATTTGTTTTATATACAGTACATTGAGTACCTAAATGCTGTCTGCTCTTTGAGCCATGCCTTCAACTCCACCATTACAGGGGGGTATATATGTGTTGCTGCATATCTGACAGTGCTGATGCAGACACCAACAAAGGTAGAAGTTGTTTAAAGTTAACAAGTATCTTACTCAGACATTTATCTGATTATACATTATTATTAAATGTATTTATAAAGCACCAACATTTTAATGATACATAATTTATAAACCACTTGCTTCATTGGGTAATAAGGGCCCTGCCTAAAAGGGCTTACAATCTTTAGGGTTGGGATAGTTGATACATGGAGTCTATGAGTCTGAAACATGGCCTTTACATAATTCAGAGCTTTCTGGATAACAGTTTCCCTGATAATGAATCCCATACCCATTTGTATATCTGGTTGATGGTAGAAAGTGGATAATTTGTGAAGTAATTGTGCCAAAAAGGCAGATTGATTTGGTGTAAGGTAGAGAGAAGTGAAGCTTCTCTCTACCTTACACTAAATCAGTCTGCCTTTTTCATCTTCCTTATTGACCAAAGAGAATATCTTGATTGCAGCTTGGTGGTGATGTGATGTTAGATGCTGTCTTGTGCATGACAGGGGTGGTGTTTGGTGCTTGCCTCTCATTCCTAATGGTGTCCATTTACATGTACAGCAATATTGGGCTGTAAAAGTTGAAGGAAAGTCAGATAGTGGTGGGCAGGAAGTCTGCTTTGTGTGCAATTTTGTCTAGTGATGATCACCTCTTGAGATAGCAAGTCAGGTATGTGTGCCAGGGCTGGGGTTTTGGTCTGTGGTGAGTATTGAGAGATGCTATTTTGTAGCGTAGTGTTATGTGTATAGTGTTATATTGTGTAACTGCTGTTTTTAGGCCTGAATGGGAGGAGATTTCAGATGAAGAAGTGCTGAAGAAACAATTGGAGAGATCATTGAGATTGAGATTATGCATTTGTTTTACAGTTCTAGTGGCTTTTTGTGTTTGTGGGATGGGAATGATAAAATGAAAGGAGAAAAGATGGGGCTCATAAAGATGAAAAGTAGACCAAATATCCTTGATAAAATATTTACACATTTCTGGTTTACATATATATAGTATTAATGTGTTCAGGTATATTTTGCCATTCTTTATATTCTCTATTTTTGTCAGATTGTTTTCATTATCTACAGCAAACAAAACTTCAAAGATATCTGATAAAGTCCAAGCTTTTATAAAAAAAAACATATATTGCAGAACTCGACAATCTGTTCAGTTTGCTCCACTTTCTTTACACATGGCAAAGATGTAATGATGGCAGGCTATTATGGTGCCTAGACATTGTTCCAGTAATTGAAGTTGTTGTCTGCAAGCTTCCTTTTCAAAGATGAATTGAGAGCAAAACTACAAGTAGCAAACACAAAAGAAGCTTAAAAAGAATTTGTTCATAAAAATAGTTGGTGTGACATCGAGCATTATTGGTAATGTTAGTATTTACATCACCGAAATCAAAGAAAAGGCAATTCCAGCACTTTTAAGAGACAACTCTATGTGCTTGGTTGTTTGAATTCTACTTTCCATTGCATGCATTGCTATAAATTATGTTCTGTTTTATGGATATAATAAAGATATCCATAGTGATAATTACAGTTTGAAAAAATATTTATTTGAAAATGTTGACCATATAGAGGAAAACTACATAAACAACATCAGGCCAGTATGTTTACTTCTAGTGCCCTAAACCTCCGAATTTTTCTATGAACTTTTGTTTGTTTCCAGTAACTGAAATTAAATCTTATGAGATTTTATATTTTGTTTCAAAAAAATATTTCAAAAGATAACATGTCTAGTGTAGCATTATTCCTCTTTTTATCGGGGGGGGGGGGGGGGTTATGTTTAGTAATCATTTCCTTTCTTCTTTCTTCTTTCTGTTTTCATATTTGAACGGAGAAAATAAAGGCACAGTCAGAGTAATAAGTTAGTGGATTCGGGCATCTTTGATACAGTGTAGGAGTTTTTATACTGTGCATGGTTCCAGAGGATGTAGTATAAGGGGGATCAAAAATTATAAATCCTGTTTTGATGGATCTAGCTGTTTTTTTCAGGACATTCATGATGAGACACAAAAATGCATTTAGTAGCAAAGAGAGGGGAGAGGGTTGTGAATAAATTTAGGATTGTTGATCATAAAAATACTCATGAAACAAAAAAATGGAGGTTTCTAATGAATCATAGATAAGAGGAAAAACTAAAAGTGGGTTAAGTCATGGTTAAAGGACATGTAAACCCCACATGCAAAAATGTAATCAGTGAACAGCCTCTTTGAAATCTTTCAATACCTGCCACTCTGGTTGTCCAGAGGTTAATAGTAAGACTGCAACATCCCCTTAATCACTTAGATTTCCTTCTCCTCCTGTAACCCACTCGGCCCCCTCCCTCAGGAATTTGCTTTGACTGTTGGCTTGTGGGCATGCTCAGTTGTTCTAAGCTCAGATTACCAAACACGCCTCAATTTTTTTTTTACCATTACAGTGCTCAAACACAGCAGAACTTTATCAGATCAACGAAAATGAACACCAAGCGCTCCGGACTCAAAGGGTCTTTAAAAGCAGGTCCTTTATTGATTCATTAAAAAACTAAACGCCTGAGGTGTTTCGTGCGCGTGCGCACTTACTCATAGGGACTTTATAAGAACTTTTATCAGAGACAGTTGTGCCTGTGTGAGCCTGTATTCTTGATGAAATGTATGCTGAATAAGAGTCTGTGTGTGTGTATGCTGTTTGCAGTATTAAATGTATCTGATTATGTATGAGGAAAAATGGCCACCGTGTGAAAGCTGCTATTTGCTTCAGGAAAATGTGATGGTGCTGGCAAGCGGAGGGGATATATGCAGTACACATGATGCCATTTGGGTGGGGGAGACAAGCCCAACTGTTATACATTGTAGGCAAATGTAGGCTTTACATGTCCTTTAAGGGCACTAAAATGAAAATTTATTTTTAGATTATTTCAAGTTTTTGATGAAGTTGAACTTTTTTTAAACCCATAATCTTTATTTATTCATTTTAGTTTTTGAAGATAGTTCTGCTCAATATGTATTAGTCTAACCAATCATTATGCTCTCTGCTTCACATGAAATTATAGCCCTGCTATAATGTTTTGCTCCTCTGCTCATAACTCATTGCTGTAATTCCTGTTGTGGGTCCACATGCAACTGACTTTTCTCTACAGCTTGTGATGCACACAGGCCCTAAACTTTATGCTTTCCTCTCCCCATGTAATCCTGAATCCAGCAGCAAAATATATAAATACAGGGAGATAACCCTGATGTACAAAATTTGGGGGGAGGGACAAACATAATTAAAACATACTTGTGGTACAGGATGTCAAGTTTTAATCATTTTGCAGAATACATGATTTTGAACAACTAGGATATGTGCTGAATAGTATTTTCTGATGA
The DNA here is from genome assembly GCF_000004195.4 of Xenopus tropicalis. Lineage (NCBI taxonomy): Eukaryota > Metazoa > Chordata > Amphibia > Anura > Pipidae > Xenopus > Xenopus tropicalis. The sequence continues at coordinate 50,162,604 of NC_030678.2, read as the reverse complement.
TATACAGTGATATACATTGTGATAATGATCCAGTTAATTTTGGCTGTATTCCACAAATTTTTTTAAAAAAATTTAGCATCACTTTAAAGATTTTGAGACCACTGATGTATATCAATGAAAAAGTGCCTAATGCACAGATTACAATCTTTGAAAAGTTAACTAGATTTTAAATGAGACAATATGCAGATGAGAATCGGATAGACCTAAAGACATCTTATGCTGCCTTCATAACTTTTTGAACAAGGAGCAAATTCTTGCTAAAACCAGAAAGATTAATGGGATAAATTACCACCTATGAGAACCGGATGACAGCAAGCCCTTCTTCCACAATCTCAACATACAGCAGTCGATCTAACAAATGGGCACAATATGTGTATGCCCCCCCCCCCCCCCAAGTACAAGAACCATGGATGGAATAGCCCAATCGGTAAGTCAAATCAAGCAATGTTTAAATGCTATATACACGCCAATCCTCCGTAGCATTAACCCTGCCAAGAGCATTTAGGTGAACCACCTCTTAAAATGATAAACTGTGCCTTATGTTTATACAGGCTACTTGGTTTGCTTAGCTTCGTGGCTAGACACTAGCAGCTGCAATTCTTTACACAGGACATGCAGACAGAGCAAGCAGGAATTACCTCCAAAACTTAGAAAAACTCACCTGAAGACTCTTATAATGGGCTTGGTTGCTATTCCTAATTAAAACTTTATTCCATGCAAGCGATTTAGTGCCATGTGTCAGGATTACATTATTTTTTATTTAGTAAGCTTGTTATTGTCCTTAAAGGTACTGGTGCCATTCTGTCTGCTGAACAACTTTCAGTAAGGGAGCTCCTTATTTTAGTTGAAAACTTCAATGTTTTCTTGGAACCTCACCTTGATTGCCCTTTAAGGAAATCCAGTGTCCCACACAAAACACATGGAAAAATTTGAAAATTATTAATGAGTTACAAATGCATCTTTTTTTTTTGACACGTGCAATGTTTTTGATGCAACTGCACCCAATTTGCTGCAACCATGCCTATTTTGACACACCCATGCCCAGTTTGACGCAACTGTGTCTATTTTGATGCAACCACACCCAATTTGACGCAACCGTTTCACGCAAAAGTTTGCCAATGCCGCAATGCAGAATTAAATTGTCTGTTTTAACGGTACGAAAAATTGCCAGATTTTACGCAACTTTCGTAATGGCTACGAAAAACTCGCGTTTTTACGCAAAAATCGTATTGGTAACGAAAAATTCGTAAAGACGCCGAAAAAATCGCAAAAAATACAAAAAAATCGCAAAATACCGACGATCATTACGAAAAAAACGCAATCGGACTCATTTCGACCCGTTCGTGGGTTAGTAAATCAGCCCCAAAGAATCCTTAGCACAACAGCACAAGAACTGGCTGAAGCCAGAAAAGAACAAAGCAGATTACTTAATACTTATGCTAATAGAATACAGGTATATGCACTAATCAAACACCACTATTAAGAACATGGGATCAAATGCAGAAAATTACTTGCAAGTGCCCTTAGACGAAAACTAGCAAGGAACTATATCCCTAAGTTTTTTAATGATAAAGGCATTGCCAGATTTGAGTCTTTTTTCACTAGGGTTCACCAGATCAATGTATTCCCCTCAGACAAAGAGACCTCATACAAATCGATCACTGAAGAAAACACACGCAAAATAAAGCCTAAACTTTCCTGTTTAACCAAGCACCCAGCTTAAGACAGATACAGTATAACCTTGGATGAGGTCCTTCTGGCCATTTTCTCAACCCCATCAGGTAAAAGCCCAGGCCCCAATGACTTTCCTTTGTCATACAGTATTTCAATGCACTATAGTCTGATAGCAAAGTCTCAAAAAAAATAGTAATAGCAAATTACAAAATTAGCAACTTTAAAATTAACTATAATAAATCATGTGTTCTTAACATTTCCCTCCCACCACAGGTAGCGCAAGGTCTTTCCTAAAATTTCTCTTATAAATGGGCAGAATCACATATCTTGGAGGAAGAAGCCATTGTTATGCTTTGATAAGAAGTTCACACTTGACTAGAATACAAGAGCTGAATTATAAGATCCTAAGCAAACAGTTCCTCAACTCCAGTCACCTTTGCTGTAGATGCAAGGGAGACATAGGCACTCTGCTACATATAATTTAGTCATGACCCCTCATCCAAACTTACTGGGACTCCATTTTCCAATTATGCTCCCATATTGTAAGAAGAAAGTCCCTATCTGACTCTTCACATGTGCTCCTCTTCTATATGTCCACATAATTTTAAAATGTCAGCCCTTTCCCCACCTTTTAATGAAGCAAAATTACTAATTGACAAATACATACTGGAAATCTCAATAGGTGCTGCCATTAAAGGACATGTCAACCCCAATTTTGCCTAATAAAAGTAAACAAAATTCCAAGCAACTTTGCAATGTGAATTTATTAAACATTTATAGTGCTTTATAAGCTATTTGTAAATGTAATTGCTATTGAAAGCAGCATTTGCTGAACTCCTGGTTGTTACTTTTTAAACAATGTTGCAAGTGCCAGGCTCCTCCAGCAAGACAGGTCCGTCACTCTGCTGCCTTGGGTTACATTGTTTCAAATGCCAGAGCCACCAGGGCAGATAATAGAAAAGCACAGGCAGACACTGCTTTTAATAACAGTTATATATACAAATAAGTAAAAAAAACCATTGCAAATTTGTAATAAATGTATATTGCAAAGTTTCTTAGTACAGGTATAGGAGCCATTATCCAGAATGCTCGGGACAAAGGGTATTCCGGATAAGGGGTCTTTCCGTAATTTGGATCTCCATACCTTAAGTCTGCTAAAAAATGAATAAAACATTAATTAAACCCAATAGGATTGTTTTGCCTCCAATAAGGATTATTTATATCTTAGTTGGGATCAATTACAAGGTACTGTTTTATTACTACAGAGAAAAAGAAAATCAGTTTTAAAATTCTGAATTATGTGATTAAAATGGAGTCTATGGGAGACAGGCTTTCCGTAATTTGGAGCTTTCTGGATAACGGGTTTCCGGATAAGGGGTCCGATACCTGTATTATATTTTTTTTTATTAAGCAAAACAATTTTGGGGGGGTTGACTACTAATGGTAAAATGTTTAAAGCATTTTGAAGAATGTCCAACTCACACAGAAAAATAGATTTATTTTGGATGACTACAATGGATATTGTTCAAATAGGAAAGTGAAAACAAACAACATTTCTAAGTACATCAGCCTAGGGCAACAAATTTCCTCTCTCCCTCCATCCCTTCCCTAGCCCCACAGTAACAACCCACTGTTAAGCTTCTGCTGCTTCTTGGTAAATGTTTGTAATATCTACCCCCTAATGGTGCAGATCAATTCTCTTTATGTATTATGAATATAGATTTATATCTCTGGTAAAAAAAAACTAATACAAAGCTAATGTAAAAAAACTTAATTCCAATCCTTTGATACCTTACAAGCTTTTGAGACTGTAACAAGACCCAGGACTTGCTGATGGTAATTTTGGTTTAATTTTTAAGCTTTGTTTTGTTTCATCCAAGAACCCTTTCCCTGTTAGGCCTTATATACTGATATAATTCAACAGCACAGGCATTGGTTATTCTATGCTTTCTTTTGCCATCATATAGTTCACAGTGCATATTACACTGCAATATATTACATTGTTCATTTCAATAGGAAATGTGTAGTAAATATCTTTTTAAATGTCATGGTATAGTTTGGCATGGTGCATCATCTGGACTAAATGTCTTAATGAAAATTAATATATATTTATTTCTAGTGATGAGCAGATCTTGTCCCATTCCGCTTCTCCGAAAAATTCATGAATCTTACAAAAGATGCGTGAAACAGCAAAAAATTAGCGAAACGGGGAAAATGTTGTGCGTTGGAGAAAAAAAATCGACAACACTACTCTGACGCGTGACAATACGTTTGATGAGCGACAATGCCTTTGACAAGCGACAATTTTGATGCGGCCGACAATTTTTGGATGCGCTGAAAATTTTCCCACCCATTGTCTCCCATTTTGTGCAAAAAATACGCCAATGGTGAAACGCGGAAATTCACTGCGAACCCACGCCTGCCAAATTTTTTGCCCATCGCTATATATTACCAGATCTTTTGATGCTCCTTACCATATGGTAAGTATTTTACCAATTTGTGTCAGAAACACCAGCGACTGCTTTGATCTAATTTAGTTATTGGTATGGGTTCTCTTATTCCGGGTCCCTTATCTGGAAACCCATTTCCCAGAAAGCTCCTGAAAAGGGGAAAAGTCCATTTTAACCAAATCTAATTTTTAAGAAAGATTTGCTTTTTTTCTGTAATAATAAAACAGTACCTTGTACTTGATGGCAACTAAACTGCATTAATCCACCTTGGTGGCTAAATAATCCCACTGGATTTATTTAATGTGTAAATTACTTTAGTTATGGCAGTCCAAATTATGGAACAATCCCTTATCTGGGAAACTCCAGGCCCTGAGCATTCTGGATAATACATCCTATACCTGTATTATTATTGTAATAGACAGAAGCATTTTTATAAATATAAAGGCAGAACATTTTGATAACCTAAAATGTAAGTCTTAATTAAATGCAATTCTAAATAGTAATTACCCGTTCAACAAAAAAAACAACAGTAGTTTTATATGATGAAGCCAATAAAATCAATTGAAGTGTGCTACACGGAGGACAAACTGGCTTATTGTAGCCCCAGGTGCACGCTGAATCCTCTGCCCGGGTAAAACAGTATCAATGATGAAAAAACAGCAGCACTCCGTTATGTTGAAAAACAGTGACTTTTACTCAAGTGCACAAGGCAACGTTTCGGGCTTTAACCCATCCCTTTTTCAAGCCCCAGGTTGAAGCCCGAAACGTTGCCTTGTGCACTTGAGTAAAAGTCACTTTTTTTCAACATAACCGGAGTGCTGCTGTTTTTTTTTATCATTTATATGATTAAGCCAGTTCTCTCCATCAATGCTTTAATTTGCACCCAATTTTTATATTGCACATTACATATTGATCAATAAATAATGTATCCATAAAAGAACTGTATGTTTATGTCTGCAAAGCAGTTAGTCTGCTTTAAATAATCTATTTAATTGCAAATGTTTAATGTGTATATTTTTAGCCAGGTCAACATCTAACATCCAATTCACCTAAAATGTTCAACAACGCGACAAGGATTTTTTTTATCCTTTTGAAATGCTACCACTTTTTAACCTGTTGGTCTTGGTAGGCATCCTACGGAAACAGCTAGGTTGAAATTGTTATTTGAAATAATAGCAGCTCTAGGTAGAAATCATATCCCAGTATGAAATATGTAAATGTGCATATCTGAATGAAGCAGGCCTAACATGAAAAGGTCACAAAACAACAGCAAGCTAAATGTAGAGGTAATTATTTCTAAACAAACGAAACCAGCCAGGAAGCCTACCCACTGTTCCTCACCTGATATTACATCTGCATGTGCTAATCCTTATTTCTGTTTTTCTGGCCTTAATGTGCTTCCCACTGTTGGTGTTGTTATGTACACCAGGCAGATCTGCATTTAATATAAAAAAAAAAAAAATAAATGTAGCCTTTCATTTCCCGAAATAGACAAAATACATTACAATAATTCAAGTATTTCAGTGACAAAAAGGCTTTAGTCTTATTTGTGATGTTAGAAAAATTAGATTGTATCATAAATCATATACCAGATAACTAGTAACTGATTTTAATAAACACAAGTTGTTGCTGTGCTGCTGTGATTGGAAATTAATGCAACCATTGCAGTCCTTATAGATGGATTTATTTACTGGTCCTGATTTTTTCATATAACGTTAGCACAAGGGTATACAGCAATTTGCAAAACTTGAACACACAGAGGAGTTTTAAAATTTTCTTAATTAAATGTTTGCATACTGAGAAGGTCGTGGCACTTGGAAGGAACCTACAAAAACAGCTTACTATTGGTAATATTTTATGGTGTCTTTTCCACAGACATGAATTCGCTGCAAATTCACAGAATGAGGAAAAAGTTGTAGTTGCGTCAAAAAAGTTGTGGTCACATCAAATAAGTTGCGTCGCATCAAAAAATTTGTGAGGTAGCCGCATTTTTTGCAGAGAGATTTTCTATCTGTAAGAAAGGGAAGACTTTTCCAGAGGGTAAACTGGGGCAATTCAAAGTGGTAGATTGTTCCAGAGGCATATGGTGATTAAGATAAAAGTGGTTTTTAAACAAGACTCACTTCTATTGATGAACTGTATGTACAGCAGATTGTCCTAAACTGAACATAAGGACCAAGGGGAAGCTATCACTACATTTTAAGCAGTTATTTCAAGAGAAGCAGGAGAAGGAGCTTTGAATAGAGAAGAGTTAATTTTATTACCAGAAGGCAATGGTGCTATTTTAAAATATTGGACACTGTCACTTCTTGTGGGCTTTTAAATATAAAAAGGCATAATACCAAGTGCCTTTATACAAGTCCCTGGAAACTAAAGCAATTTTTGATATGTCTGTAAATTACTTAGTTCTAAGAATATACCTTACAATCCAATGGGTGGTCAGTATTATTCATTCAATATTGACTATATAAATACAAGTATCTGTTCACCTTCCTGTCCAACATCTCATTCCCAAAGTGTATTAATATTAAATTGGTCCTTCCCTTGTTGCTATAGCAGCCTCTCCTGTTCTGGGAAAGTATTCCACTAGATTTTGGAACATTGTTGGATTTGTTTGTGGGATCAGCCACATGAACAGTAGTGAGGTTGGTCACAGATGGTTTTCCAATTCATCCCACAGGTGTTCCGTTTGGTTAAGGTCAGGGATCTTTGCAGGTTAATCAAGTATCATCTTAGGAAAGTGCAGCCTTAAGGTTTTCTTTTATTGGAGACTGGGTTCCTAGCTAAAAATGAAACAAGTCCCAGGCTATAATTTCACCAATCTTTAGCAATTGTTATGCTTATACACTAAGCCTTTTCTTGGCATCTGTTAAATCAAGACATTTTTTACAGATTTCTAAATGGTGAAATGGCATTCATTGCTACAGAGGACATGTTGCCACTACTTTAGAGTCCAGTTGTGCTGACACCATTACATATAATACCTGGCATTACACATGGATGGTTTGTTTGGCATGAATATCTAGTATAAGTGAATCTAAAGCAACTGGACTTGCTGTGTGAATGCTGTGGAGTTACTTTGAAAGGATTACCAAAGTATCATGCAACTCTTCAAAGCAGGTGTTATTTGTTAGAGTTGCATGAATGGATGTGTGAAGAGTTCTGAAACTCCCGGGGTACAGATGTTAGAACAGTATTGTATGTAGCAGACAGATGGTGTAGAAGTCCCCCGCCTCTGTTTAGGGATGGTTTCTCTACATTAACATGAATGGCCTCTTTTACACCTCTTTCAAACCAGCGGTCTTCTTTGTCCAAAATTTGGACGTTGCTATTTTCAAAGGAGTGTCCCTTGTCTTTTAGGTGTAGAAATACAGCAGAATCCTGGCCTGTAGTGTTTGCCCTCCTATGTTGAGTTTTCAGATGTCACCTCCCTGAAGAGTTACAAATTGCCATTGTGATTGGATTAGTGGAAGAGTACATATGCTGAGGACTTTCCATACCAGTCAGTTGAACTGAAGAAGCTGCTCGGATGAGTAGTGAAACGTCTTCAATGATTACTTAGCAAGTCCATTTGCTATAGATTTACTTATACTAGATATACCATGACCCTAGATGAATGAAAATCTTCATAGTCATTTTGCCATGAATAGTTCTTGTGCTGATAAGTGAGTAGTGTTTCAACTAAGGACATGTTATTTTAAACCAAGTTTCTGTATACTTAAAGTGTTGTCTATGGTATTATTGTGTGTCAGTACTTAACAACTCAGATTCTCTAATCCTCTTTTATAAGCAACTGTGTTTTTGACAAGGAAGTCTTTAGGTTGGGAGGATGGAATCAAGTAAAGTACAATAAGTTGTTCCTATCCATTTTTTTTTATCCCGTCAAATAGTTGTGTGCCCATTGTGTAAATGTTCACATCTAAGAAGGATACACTTTTCTTGTCATATAGTGTACAGGGCTGCATTTCAGTTTGGATATTGGAATATTGCCTAGTTTAATCATTCTTGAAACTCAAATTGCCATGGTGTGTCCCTATAACCCCTCCATATAAGAAACATATTGTCAGTATAACAATGACTAAAGATGCCACGTGTCTGAGTAAATTCCTTTAGAAAAAGGTATCACCTAATTCATAAAAGGGAGAAAAAGGGAATTAATATATATGCACATATTTATCCTTAAAATTTGCTTTAAATATATTAGAATATGTAGTTGCTACCTTGTCTCCTATAGCCTTCCCATGTATTTCTAATTATCTCTTAATGTGTGTTAATTAGCATAACAAGTGTTTTAATAGGCATGGACATTTTTTTCTTGTGCCAAATGCATTGGTGCCAATAGATGTTTTTTCTTGTGCCAAATTCATTAAAGTCAGTGAGTGTTTGTTCATTTACTGTTGTGTAATTAGATTCTCAGAATCTTTTATAGTTGGAATGCCCATTTTATAGGATATCGAGGAGCAAAGCGTTACCAAATTAATCCCCCCTTCAATTAATGTCTCATAGACCTGCACTCAGTTTTCAGCAGTCATAACAGTAGGAGATTTGCCATAAAGTTACAATATTTTATAGGTCTTTTCATGCTGCTGGATGAGAAATATCACATGTAGAAAATTCAAATACTGTAAATTACCCATCAGAAATCAGAAATGCATTATTTTTGTACTACTTGAGACTTGCATTTGAAGAGTGCAAAGGAGGTGAAGCTGAAATACGGGCTCACATGGCATAAAATTATACTGCTTAGCTAACCCCTTTCCATTAAGTTCTACAGCCTTTCAGAAGTAGATTAAAATTATTTCAACTATTTGCTTCTCTCTTTCCCAGGCATCACTTATCTTCTTTCCTCCAGTGCTTCAGCTCCAATTGTCCTTAGCATTTGGGGAAAAAAACAAAGGAGAATACTGAAGACATTTCAAACATTTGATTTTGTTACGGTGTTCCAGCCGTTTTTTTTTTTATCACTTTTTACCCATAACATTATATACAATGGCTTTTTCTGTATAAATCCTGAGGACATAGTTACATAGGGTTGAAAAAAGACCAGAGTCCATCAAGTTCAACCCATCCAAGTAAACCCAGCACACACAACCCACACCTACCAATCTATACACTCACATACATAAACTATATACACAACCACTAATACTAACTGTAGATATTAGTATCACAATAGCCTTGGATATTCTGATTGTTCGAGAACTCATCCAGGCCCCTCTTAAAGGCATTAACAAAATCTGCCATTACCACATCTCTAGGAAGGGCATTCCACAACCTCACTGCCCTCACCGTGAAAAACCACCTACGCTGCTTCAAATGGAAGCTCCTTCCTCTAATCTAAAGGGGTGACCTCTGGTGCGTTGATTGTTTTTATGGGAAAAAAGAACACCCCCCATCTGCCTATAATCCCCTCTAATGTACTTGTACAGAGTAATCATGTCCCCTCGCAAGCGCCTCTTTTCCAGAGAAAACAACCTCAACCTCGACAGTCTCACCTCATAGTTTAAATCTTCCATCCCCTTAACCAGTTAAGGCCTTAGATATTCACAAATTAAGGAATAAATAAGATTGCCAAATCAACTAATTCCTATAGAAATCACAAGAATGACCACAGAAACCAGCCTATACTTTTCCCTTCAGTAATCTAGGTTGCAGGATTTTTTAGCCTGTACCCCAAAACAATGAATGGGAAAGATATAAATTTCCAGTGTATGCTACTTTGTTGGATTTGTACTAAATTATACAAAATAACTCAGTTTTGGACCTAGTAAATAATTGGAGTTAATATATTTTGGAGCAAATAAACAAATATTAGGTAAAAAACCAATAAAAGGTTAAAATCAATATTTCACCAAAATTAATAGATATTATATAATAATAGCTATATAGTAAACATCTCTTCAATTAAATTTGCTCCAGAAAGCTAGAAATAATCTTATGGTGAAATGTTGATGTGTAGGGCAACAACCCCTTTCCTCTGATTTTATCTCATACAGGGCAAACGCATGAGCACTTCAGAGATCCTAGGCCCTTGGCACTGTGGCAGAGTGAGGGATTTCGTGCAATTTTTCTGCCAGCAGCTCTATGGTTAACACTGTCAGACAATGTGCATTGGTGCCCAATTAACCTAGCTGCTATGTTGTATAGCTTGCTATGCCTCCAATTGACTAGGCTACCTGAGAGAGGAGCTCCTTAGTGATACAGGTCTGACCAGAAGGCCACAGTTTATGAAAAAGGTGAATACTGTCTTTGTTTTGTATTAAAGTTTGCCCAGGTGCAGTAACCCATAGCAACCAATCAGCAGGTAGCATTTACTGGTCACCTAAGAAACATCTTATTGGTTGCTATGGGTTACTACTCCTAAGCAAACTTAGCACCTTTTATAACATACAGGGTTTGTTTTACTGTATGTCAGGATCAGAATAGCTGACTGGCATGTTAGAGAGGGAAACCTTGCGTTTAGTTAGCCTCTGGACAGGAGTAGGAATCTATTTTGTTGTTTATTTTATTTTGTGTGAGCCTTAACCCTTTCACTGCCAGCTGTTTTGGACCAAAGGGGAACTTCCACTGCCAGACAGTTTTTGAACATTTTGCACTGTTTCACTTTAGGGGCCTTTCCTCAGGGGGACTTTAAGTTTACCCAGGAAAACAATATATTGTTTTTTTCAGGATAAACTAAGCTTTCAAAATATGGTAGAATTTTGGTGTAATTCCAATTCTGTAACAAGACATAGGCCTCTAAATGTGTAAAAAATTTAAAAAAATCATATTTTTCATAATATAAACACACATACCAGAAACAAAAATTATTTTATGCACAAAAATACAACTGATTTGGAAAGTCCCATATCTCCTGAACGTGCCAATACCAAATATATATAGTTTTATGGAGATTTCTCACTTGTATAGGTCAAAAACTCCCAGCAGTACACTACCAAATTTCCAAAGCACTGCTCCAGAAAGCTGCATACTTTAGGTTTCAAGGCCAAAACTTCCACTAACAGAAGGTTTATCCCAGAAAATTATATATTTCTGGAAAGAACAGATTCTGGGGAATCCAGAATAGGTAGAACTGTCTGTCTACTCCAAACTATCAAGTCGCAATGCTTTCCTAAATTATAGCTTTTTATCAAAATTTATGAAGTTTTTAAAAAATCTCTTCAAAGCTTCCAGTCTATAGTATCTTATCTCCTACAGGTCATAAAGTAACCAAATAAAACACCCTAAATTTGAACGCCAGGGGTCCACTGAACAGTTTGATGCCCAATATGTATAGGTTTACCTAAGTATGTGGCATGTAGGGGCCCCAATGGGAACATACCCCCATATGTACTGTCATTTCTGTCATTTCAGCTCCTGCAAAATCAACACATTTACATCATTATATGTGGCATATAGCTAGTAAAAAGTATGTTCACCCCAGAAAGTCATATTTTTTGAAAAGTACACATCCCCCCGAATCTATAATGGGTACTTATGTTTTTCTGCTCCAAAGTACCAAGCCACAAAGCTTTCCTAAAACTGGCAATTTTGATGACATTTCCAAAAATCCCTTCAAAGCTTCCAGTTTCCAGCACCTTATCTCCCACATAGCATTAGGTACCAAGATAAAACACCCTAAATTTGAACTCCAGGGGTCCACTGAACAGTTTGATGTCCAATATGTATAGGTTTACCTAAGTATGTGGCATGTAGGGGCCCCAATGTGAACATACCCCATATGATCAATCATTTCTGTCATTTCAGCTCCTGCAAAATCAACACATTTACATTATTATATGTGGGATAAAGCTAGTAAAAAGTACACTCACCCCAGAAAGTCATATATTTTTGGAAAGTACACATTCCCCTGAATTCAAAATGGGTACCCATGTCTATCTACTCCAAAGTATCAAGCTGCAAAGCTTTCCTAAAGCTGGCAATTTTGATGAAATTTCCAAAAATCCCTTCAAAGCTTCCAGTTTCCAGCACCTTATCTCCCACATAGCATTAGGTACCAAGATAAAACACCCTAAATTTGAACTCCAGGGGTCCACTGAACAGTTTGATGTCCAATATGTATAGGTTTACCTAAGTATGTGGCATGTAGGGGCCCCAATGTGAACATACCCCCATATGATCAATCATTTCTGTCATTTCAGTTCCTGCAAAATCAACACATTTACATCATCATATGTGGGATAAAGCTAGTAAAAAGTATGCTCACCCCAGAAAGTCATATATTTTTGGAAAGTACACATCCCCCCAAATCTAAAATGGGTACTTATGTTTTTCTGCTCCAAAGTACCAAGCCACAAAGCTTTCCTAAAACTGGCAATTTTGATGACATTTCCAAAAATTCCCTCAAAACTTCCACTTTGCAGCATCTTATCTCCTACAGAGCATTAGGTACCAAGATAAAACACCTTAAATATGAATGCCAGGGGTCCACTGAACAGTTTGATGCCCAATATGTATAGGTTTACCTAAGTATGTGGCATGTAGGGGCCCCAATGATTGATCACCCCATATGATCAATCATTTCTGTCATTTCAGTCAACACATTTACATCATTATATGTGGGATAAAGCTAGTAAAAAGTACGCTCACCCCAGAAAGTCATATATTTTTGGAAAGTACACATTCCCCTGAATCTAAAATGGTACCCATGTCTATCTATTCCAAAGTACCAAGCCGCAAAGCATTTCTAAGGTTAGCAATTTTGATGACATTTCCAAACATCTGCTCAAAGTTTCCACTTTGCAGCATCTTATCTCCCACATAGCATTAGGTACCAAGATAAAACACCCTCAATATGAACGCCAGGGGTCCACTGAACAGTTTGATGCCTAATATGTATAGGTTTACCTAAATATGTGGCATGTAGGGGCCCCAATGGGAACATAACCCCATATGATGTGTCATTTCAAAAAATCAACACATTTACATCCTTTATGTGGGATAATGCTACAAAAAAGTACGCTCACTCCAGAAAGCCATATATTTTTGGAAAGTACACTTTCCCCCGAATCTAAAATGGGTACCCATGTCTTTCTACTCCAAAGTACCAAGCCGCAAAGCTTTCCTAAGTTTGCAGATTTTTATGATACTAAGTTTGCCGTATTTATCTCACACAATTTCTTGCGTACAAAAGCAAGTCACCCCAAATAGAAACACCTAAGGTCTACTGAACAGTTTGATGCCCAATATGCATAGATATACCAAAGTCTGTGGTATGTACTGACCCCAACTCAGCTTTTGCATACAAAGCCCCCTGACATCGTATTATGTGCAGTAACACCCCCTAACTATACACAGACCCCCAGAAAACCATATATTTTTGGAAAGTACACATTCTGATGAATTCAAAATAGGTAAAGTTATTTTCATACACCAAAGTTACACCTGGCAAAGCTATGCTAAAAACAGATCAGGAACACTTATACAGGGATAAAAATGCAATAAAACCACAAAAATTGTGCAAATCAGCGAAACAACAAAATAAGTCACACGACAGTGTAATTAGTGGTCAGAATATCTGATCCAGTAGTCACGCTGTCAAAATAAACAGTTTTTAAGAAAAATAAACTAAAAACAAGCAGTAAAATGGAAAATAAATAAATAAATAATACAAAAACAAGTTTGTGTATACACATGTGTACATATGTAAAAGTAGTGTGACAGTATGTAAGTGTGTATATGAGTGTACATAAGTGTATATTAGTGTGCAAAATGGAAAAAAAACAAAAAAAACTAAAATTTTGCTGAATTGTGTGCTGTATGTAAGTATAAAGTGTGTAAGTGTGTAAATACAACAAATAAAAACACACTTACCTGTCCAGAAGATCCTGATCGCTTGGCTGGCCCTCCTGCTACAGTCCGGTGAGGGGGGGAAGTGGGAGGGGCAAAGCAGGAAGCGGCAGCAAGCAGCAGACGCGATGCGATCGTGTCTGCTGCTTGGGGGGGGGCCCTGCGCCGATCGAGTCGCAGGGCCAACAAGACAGCCCCCCTGGCTCGTTGCCCAGGGGGCTGTCATCAGTAAAAACTCTCTCTAAAGAATCTTTATGTGCCAAAAGACATACGCCGTACGTCATTGGCACATAAAGCCTTTCCCTGCCACAACGTACGCCTATTGTTTGATTCTGAAACAAGACTTGCTATCTCAGATCTGGTTGCTTCACTGCCGATCAGCCTCAACACACTCAGGGGCATATCCATCAAGGTGATGTTGCTCATAGCAGCCAATCAGATGCTTTGGTTTGGTTGAAATCTAATTGCTGATTTGTTGCCCTGGGCAACACCAACGGTAATGTTTTACTCCACTTTTTACACAGCATGATAAATATACCCCTCATTGTATACAATAGATTTGTAACTGTAGCAATAAAGCTTGGGTCATATTACTTCCCAAAGCATCATCACTAAGCATTTCTGCAGTCTGCCTTTCTCCTGACCATATGAAAGAGAAATGGAGAGGGCAAAAATGTAAAGATTACAGTTAGCTGTAATTTTGTTTGCAAAGAGTGTGAGGACTTAATATGGACATTGTGTCTCGTTTTTTTTTTTTTTTTAGAGATAAGCCTCAAGTAAAGGCAGAAGGGGAAAATGAAATTAAGACCATTTGGATTTGCAACAACAGGGGGAGGTGAGCACAAGTGCTATAAATACACATTGATGAAATATAACGTTGTGTTTAGGAGAAGGGGCAAAGACCACTAATTGGGTTGTAAAGAAAATAATCAAAACAATCATAATAAACAGTTACAGCTTACTGTGGTACAAGCAAGGACTCATAATAGACCTTCAGCAACATCATTCCAGTTTTATGCTCTTTATAGTGAGCAATTTACTAATGTTCTTTTTTCTATTCAGATTTTTTAGCACCAAAACTCAAAAAACTTGCAGAAAAAAAGTTACCGAGATCATATAACAGTCAACGGCAGATGTTGCTTCCCTTCCCTGAAGGATCTTTCTTTGCTTCTGAACTGCAGAGGTTTTTGAGTTCTTGGAGCTGTTTTTTTTGTGCAACAAAAAGTAGAGGTTTCAGTGCAAAAATTCAAAAAAGTTGCAGTTTCATTACTTTTTTTGTGACTTTTTCCCACACGGACTTTTTCAGTTCAGACTTTTTACTAAATGTCAGACATTTCAAATTTCAAATATATTTCAAAATATTCCAATTTTAAAATAAGAAATGTTAAAGTTTTAGCAAATCTGCCCCAGAGTGTTTGATTTTGTTCAGCCTGAGAAACAAAAATGAGTGCCTGGGTTAAGAATTTTTCAGAGCATGATTTAGCAATCAGAATAATGCAGAAATGACTTTACCCGTTTATAAACTTGAAGTATCAAAGATGTCAAATAACAAATTATTTTTTTCAGGGGGGAAGGGGGAGGCAGCTATCTTGGTTCATTATGTATGATCCCACGATCTTGTGCAAAAATAACCGGCACAGTATCATTGAAATTCTTTCAGGCAGCTACTGTCTCCATTATTCAATTCTTATATCCCTGTTGTCTAGGGCCTAGCTTTTCCTGCTATATCTTCTGTTGGTTGCTGTTCTCAGATCTTTGGATGCATATTCAGTAGTGTACAGAATATCTGACATAATTTTGACCTGTATAATGCTGAAACCTACTCCAACTTTCAGTTAAGACTACTGTATATAATGTATTTTGTGCTAAAGTTCTCACTGATTTTTGCTGTATTTAATGTATTTGGGGGCCTTGGTACCTTTTGACCGACTCCCTCTAGATAATGAATTAGGGAGGATAAAGTTTTTTTCAGTAAATGTACCTATATTTCCAAGGGTATGTGTAGCATGTATGGCAGTTACTGCACAAGTTGGTTCAGGGAGTCTGAAGCTAATAGCATACAGCCCCCTAAATACAAAATTATTCCAGGTGCAACCTGGGGTGCCTGTGGGAAGTAGGTGCATCATGAGCCATATACTTATCTCTTGTTCAATTGATGGACTCACTTGCTCCCCAGCATGCTTGCAAGGCTGTAGAGCACTTTTTTCAAGTGTGGACACAAATGCATCAATGTGTCTTTGCTTGAGCTCAACATTTAGTTAATGATCCCTCTTGGGTCACTTCTGTTTTTATAAATACTATTCATTGTTTTTAGTACAGTGTGCCCAAGTAACACTAGTAACAATACACATACTGTATATACATCTTTATATAAGTGGAGCCTGAGGCAGAGTTTGTGACGTTATTTACATTTTTAGCATAACTATTAAAAAAAAGAAAAAAGCAGCAGGGCTGTCTTTTCATTTCTAAGACTACTCATTAGTGATGAGTGAATCTGTCCCATTTCACTTCACCATAAAATTCGCAAAACTTGTGAAACGCATTTGAGGCACGATTTTTTTGTTGCCCGCATTGTTTTTGTCACCCGCGTCTACTTTTTTGTCACCCGCGTCTACTTTTTTGTCACCCACGTCCATTTTTTTGTTGCCCGTGCTTTTTTGACGCGACCACGCCCAATTTTGACATGACCGCGACCTTGCCCAATTCGACGCGTGAAAAAAAAAAGATTACACGCGACTAATATTTTTTGTTTCGCAAAACAATTTGCCAATGGCGAAAAGCGCAAATTCGCTGCAAGTCCATGCCTGCCGAAAATATTCGCTCATCACTACTGCTCATCTACTTGCAACCAGGGTCAGACTGGTCCGTCGGGACACTGGGAAAACCCGTTGGCCCCTGGAATGGCATCCCTGGTAGGCCCGCACACCCCCAGTCCAACCCTGCTTAAAATAAGACACAATGGGCCCGATTCACTAAAGTCCGAAATAAGGAGTGCTATTTATAGCATGCGTTAAAAATCTTATCACTTCTTATTTTTCACTCGATTCACTAAAAGGACACTTGTCATAATTAAGAAGCGATGTTTTTGGCGTTATTTATCTTGCGACAACATGTTTTCAAGCAATATATTACGCAGCGCACAACATATTACGCAGCGTGCGATATTTTATGCAGAGCGCAATATATTACCCACGTAACCATTACTTTCTGAAGACAAGAAAATTTTGCGCTCTGCGTAAAATATTGCGTGCTGCGTAATATGTTGTGCGCTGCGTAATATATTGCTTGAAAATATGTCGTCGCAAGATAAATAACGCCAAGAACATCGCTTCTTAATTATGACAAGTGTCCTTTTAGTGAATCGAGCGAAAAATAAGAAGTGATAAGATTTTTAACGCATGCTATAAATAGCACTCCTTATTTCGGACTTTAGTGAATCGGGCCCAGTATTCATACAGCAAGATAGCAAAAGTGGCTTATATTATTTATTTATAATGCAAAGGAAATTACTAACTAGTGGTTAGTGATGAACGAATCTGTCCCTTTTTGCTTTGCATAGAAACTTGTGAAATTTGCGAAACGTCAATAGGCGACTTTTTTTTATGTGCAAATGCAGTCAATAGGGGTTTTCTTTGCAGCAAATTTTTGGCTTAGCAACAATTTTATCAATTTTTTAGTCTCTGCAACTTTTTTTCACTGCAGTTTTGCAAAGAGTGGGATTTCCCTGTGAATCCATGTCTGACAAAAATATTTGCTGATCACTACTTGTGGCATTTTGCTTAGCTAAAATTTTTGTGGAACCACAAAAATTACACAGAAATGCATTGCAGTCAGTGGGATATTGAAATGCTAATGATAATTATTTCCATTGTGCTACAACTGTCCTTCATAGGAACAAAAAAGGCTTTTATGTTGCCAATTTCTACCAAACATGGCACTCTGGTCAGCTCCTTACATAGGTGGGGCAGGTTGAAGAGGGTGGCCATGCTATTGGTTAATGTGGGGGGCAAGGGAAAAATAATAATGCCTTGAATACACCAAAGTGTTCTCTCATCCCTACAAATGACTTTGAACAAATTATTTCATGCAATACATGTAATTTCATAAAATACATATTTCTGTGGGCTTTCTTGATGTCCTTCAATCTGTGTCAAAGACTTGTATTTAGGGAATAAAACATTACTCATTTTCCTGACCACTAATAAAATAATCCATTAAAGTGAAGCTCTCCAATCTGTTTTGCTTTATAACTTTAGAATTGTGGTACACCAGCCATATTCCGTGATATATCAATTTTTTTTAATGTAAACTGCTGTGGGAACACATTCTACTCAAATCCATTAGCAAGAGAAATAGATTAACTGCAGGAGCTAATGGCACAGTGGAATATAAATATTTGCATTAGTGAGTGTATGACTACATCTTTTTATTAGTGGGTTATACATTTTAATGCTATTTGGTAGGTCTTTCCATTTATTATTAGATATTAACGTGAGTTTATTCCCTAGGTAGCAACACAGTGTAACTGCAATGCAGACCAACAAACTCGCTTGTTTAACTGCTCCTGATTTAAATACATGCACCAATTGTTCTATCTTTTCTTTCTAATATAGCAGGGCTTTTATTACTGAATGCTTATAACACAACACACATTCCAACCTGCTTACAGAACTGTTTCATGAAGGACTCCTGCTTCCAAAATAAAATAAATAAAAAAAAAAAGCCCACCTGTGAACTCCCACATTTGACCAGGGCCCAGCTCATAACAATCTCAAACACATGGACTAATAAGAGGTTAGTCAGCTGGATTTTATTCTCCTATAACCTAATGCTTTCTCTCTGTTTAGCAAATTATACTGTTACCACCAGTGCATGTGGTATTGTGCAGAATGGGTATCAGTTTGTCATAGTATCGGTACTCTTGTAACTTGTCATGCCTAAGGGAAACACAGTAGTTATCAGGCAGTTCCAGGAGGAGAGACAGAGAAGACCATGGATTACCTGTATGCTGGATGTATTTTATGAGACTAGTTGGTACCATGTGCCATCTCATTTTTTTAAATATAGTATATTTTAAAATAAAAGAATAAAGTATATGCTGTAGTGTGCCAAAACAGCTGTTAGTCAAAAGTGGCACAATGCTTTATACATAATCCTTAGATTCCGTGAACAGTTTTTGGATCTTCAGCACTTATGGGTGTTTCAGGCAATTACAATTTAAAAAAATGAAAATTCAGCTCTCAAAATTACCAGAGGCAGCTATTTGCCATCTCTGATAACCTGCCACACACTCTGCCACCCGGGGCAAGGTCCTCACTCGCCTCATGACAGGAGCAGCCATGTCAGCACTTCTAAAGGCGCTAGAGCGGAATATACATTTGAAGTCTTTCACCACAATATAAGAATACTATTTATAGTCCTTTATTTGTTATAAGTGAATGAAATAAAAATAAAATACAAATGGTGATGTTTGACTATTTTAATAGTTTGAATTATAACAGGTGTGTGTGTGTTGGGGGAGTTTAAATAATATAAGTATATAAATTAATATACTGTCAATTTTTTAGAATATTTCAATTCATAAAATGGAAATGTACAGCAACAGTTTGCTAATGTTCTTAAAGTGACAATATGCTCCCCTTTTCAACATGAGCTCAATGACAACTTTTTGTCTATTGTTTATTAAGAAATAACTATAGTTTTTTCCTTTTTTTGCACTTAAAAGAAAATGAAACCAGTATTACTGTAGCAGAAGGAACTAATATACACTTTCCCCAGATATGCCCACCTAAGTTGGGTAATATTGGGCTAAGCCATTGTGGTCCTCAATCTGACTGGAATATCAAATTTGCCCAATTAACATCTGGCCATTTGTCAGCCAGATATCGGTCGAGGAGGCCTGTCAGAGGGCCATATTCATGGGTAGATAAGCTATTGGTCTGAAGTCCATTGAGAATCTTTCTCATAATAAGCTGCTCAAAGGCTGCAGCTTTAGGAAGAAAAGCATTTGTTCTAAGGCAGATAAGGAACGCTGAACAAAGATCAATGTTTATAAAGAGGGGGAGAAGGGGGAGGTAATTAATAAAATACAATTAGTGCTGTAGTATGGCAAAAAAATTAAACATATATAGATTTTTAAAATTAGCAGACTAGGCAGAAAGCATTTTTAACACAAGTTCTATTCATTGAACTTTTTGTGTTTTAGGTTTTTTACTGTCCCTTTAACATCCATTGCCTTGAAGTTAAAGCTGGGAGCTATTGGTAGATAGTTACCAATCCTATTCATACAAAGAGCCCCCACACAATAAATACACCCAGACATTTAGATCAAGTAATAAATTAAACTGCCTTCCTTGACTAAAACACAACATAGATATATGTTCCAGACACTTAATGCACTAAAATTCTATATTTTCCACAATAAAAATTATTGCAACAGTGCTATGTTAATGACACACACTTCTACCTTAAATCCCCATTCTGCCTCGTTGGTGATCTCCTAATGACCCAGCCTGGAGCACTATATTGATTGCCCAGAAAACTGATTTGGTATATTCGGTTTGATTCAAACTACAAAACGCATTTTCTGCTGAGACCACATGAAAGGTTAGCCTGAATGCTCTATAAACCCTTTTTTGTCTGACAGCTTTATGATAACTACCAAAGTATCAGTGGAAATCCGTTCAGAGAAGAAAAGGGTCAAAAGCCTTTGTGCTTCAAAATTCTGTCACATTACTAAGGTCATGAATAGTCTGTAGGGAATGAAGAGATGAAGCAGTAGTTAAGAATATCTCCAAGAAAAACCTGAGATTGTTCTTAGATAAAGTGAACTTTGTATTTATACAATAAATATGTTTATATGAGATTATTGCTTCTCTTATTATTTGGAAGGTTATGAAAATATTTGTCATTCTGTTTTTTTGCTGTTTTTGATCAGTTTGCATTATATTTATTTCCCAGCATTGGATAGCTGTCTCTTTTCCTGAATAGTACAGCATTGTATATCGTTACAACATTTTTAAATATAGAGTAGAAACTGGTTTCTAAAGTAAATGGTGAAGAAAACAATGGTTTTCTATAAAGCTGCATTTCTATTTTGGGTAAAGAGCAATAATTCTTCTAGTGAGATACATTTAATGAACTTTAAATAGCTATATCCATTATGCATTCTCAAAATTAAGCGGATGAATAATATTCCCTTAAAACAAGACAGATGACAACCTAAAAAGTAGTTCATCAAAATACCTCAAGTTGCAAATTGTACATTTGGTATTAACAGAAAAATGATTGGGGCAATATAAAGGTGCTTTTTATCAAGGTTTGGTTTCAAAGAGCTAGTTTCTCTGTTAATAATATATATCATATTTTTAAAGAATGTGTGCTAAAAATATATTTAAATTGTGTCCAAATTCTATTAGAGAAGCTGCAGGCTTCAGATGAGAATTATGGGTTTTCAAGCAATTTGATTTAAAATATTTTGATCTTAATTCAATTAGGGGTGAGTTTGCTGAAAAAGACTTTACAAGTGTTATCAGCAACTGTGACACTTTCTGCTATTCAGCATATTATGCATCCTGCCTGCAGCACTTCATTTGCAGATTCCGGCTCTTAGAAGAGAATAAATCACACTGATACTATTCTTTTGTAACAGCTAACACATATTGCCTGTAAAACTGTGTACAAAGCCATTACCTTAAGAGGCATATTTATTAACATGAAAAATATCTCTGGCAATGCTGCTCATACAGCCAATCGGATCTTTGCTTTTGTTTTCTAACTTGTAGGTGGCCATTCAAATCTAATTGCTAATTAGTTGCTATGGGCAACATCACCAGTGATGTTTGTCTCCATTGTTAATAAATATGCTCCTAAATGTACCTTCTCAGGGGAGGAAACAGTCATTTTGAAGGATTCTATGGGGAAAATTTCGACCAGCACAACATCGAACTGTGATGAGCTTACGCCCCAGAGAGGGTTTTTGTTTAATCCCATTGTCTTGGCCACTGAAGTTCTTCATGGTTTCATTGTTTTGAAGGATTGTTTGGAAGTCCTACTGCTGTGGCCGGAATTGGTTTGGAAATTTATATTATTGCTTTTCTGTGAGGTAATCTATATGAATTAATACATTTAATAATCAGTGTATCTCCTTTTGCTACAAGCTAGGGCCAGGCTGCAGTCAAGCCTGATGCTGTTCATATTCATATATATATATATATCTATATAATATATATGTTGACTGCAGGAATGGGTATTTTGGCAAATGAGGGTCAATGTTGCTAAATGCAAGGTCATAACATATGAGATATGCAACAAATTGTAGTTTATTGGGAACCTCCTTAAATGAGAAAAATGTGGGGATTTTTGTAGAAAAATCTAACTCTAGGCAGAGTCAGACAGTTGTTATTGAAGCAAATAGAGTCTTGCATTAAAAAAGGCATTAACTTGAGGGATAAAAGCACAAGGATTTACCATGTGTATACTGATTTGGACCCCTGTACATAAGATAACTAATGAGCAGGAAAGAGTGCCGAGATGTAGAACTAAACTGGTAAAAAGAATGGAACAATTAAGGGCTCTGGCACGTGGGGAAACTAGTCGCCCACGACTAATCTCCCTTGTCGCGGGCGACTAATCTCCCCGAAATGCCATCCCACCGGCTTAAATGTAAATATTTGCCTTGAGAGTAAACTCCCGTGATTTCGGGGACATCGCGGCGCCGCGTATGCCATCCCACCGGTGATTTACATTCTCGCCGGTGGGATGGCATTTCGGTGAGATTAGTCACCCGCGACAAGGGAGATTTGTCACGGGCGACTAGTCTCCCTGTGTGCCAGAGCCCTAAAACTATAAGTAAAGACTACTGAGATTGGGGTTGCTAACTTTCTGGAGAAAAGACTAATTTTTTACCCTTTACATTACTCAGTTCATTAGTAGGCTTATTTATCAATTTTCGAGTTTGTTTTCTTAAATTGAATAAACTCCCATATCAAATGCTCACTTATTGATTAGTTAGGAAAACTCATTTGAATAAAAACACAAACTCCTTGAATTTTTTCAACTTTACAAACTCAAAAAATTAAAGTTTGAAAATATGGCTTGACTTTGCTTAGGACAACTCCCATTGATTTCTATAGATGGCAAATTTTTACATTTGAGTTTTTTGCACTTCATACCAGACATTTAAGTTTTTGAACCATAATGGAATTCTAGTTATATTAGTGCAAATAAACTTGAATTGTGAAAAAGAATCAAACTCCAATGTTGATAAACCTCCCCCTAGGACCTTATAGACTGATGGTGGGAAAATGGTCTTCAAGTTGAGGGCAGTGAGGTTGTGGAATATGGTGTTGGGCAATGCTGCTATGGCAGATTTTATTAATTCCATTAGGAGTGGCTAGGATAACTTGCTAGATAAGCAGATTATACACATAGCATGAAGGACCAGCACTGCTTGGTTACAACAAACTTGTGAGGACCTTTTTTAAGGATGGGACAAAAATGTCTGATGTACAGTGATGAAATTAAAATTCTCATAGGTTTGATTTGACCAAGGAGTGCTGGTCCTAAGTATCCACTAAACATGACAACAGCACCTAAGAAACCTTTTGTTTGAGTGTAGACTCTTTCTTTCTCTCTCTCTCTCTCACTCGCATATCCCAGTGCACCAGTCCCCCCTGCAAAAAAAATTTCAGAGGGGCCTGGCGCTCTAACCTGCATCCACATAACTTCAGAAATTAGAGCAGCTATAGAGGAAGCAGACCCTGCGGTCTGGGTCCCCCAGCCCCCCATGAGGAGGGGTCTCTATCATTACCCCACTGCCTTCATAGACATAGTACTAACAAATGTATTTAATGTGTTTAATTTGCTTTTTCTGCCTATTACTTTCTTCACAGACTGCACAAGACACAAAGATATTAAAGCAATTCATCAGCAAAGCCACTGCATTTATAAAAAAATATTTTAGGTTAAAATGTTGGAAATACTAAAGCAGCAATTAAATGTTAATTGTTTAGAGTTAAATACATGTAGCTGTACAATTATCTTTTTTAGACTGTCGGCACAGTACTCATAGACAGTACAGTAATTGCATTTGCCAGGCATTTCATGTTTCATTTAATTTTTAATTGACATCTAACTTTCTCAGACTAGGTTCTCTCTAAAACAAAAACACTCTCTAGATATAATTTTTTGCCCAAATTGTATGGAACAATTAAGATGGAATTCTGGAGAAAATGTTGCATTGTGGGTAAAAAAAGATAGGCAATTGTGTTGATAATTTGCACTTTGAGGTCCAAAGTAATTTATACCTAAGAATTATCTCACAGCACAAGCAATCTTTATCAAGCCATGGTTTGATGAATAGCCAGGTTGGGCTAAAAACGTTGCCAGGAGGCATAGTGTCCTGTAGTGTTCATTAATAAATTACTTAAGGCTTAAGTCTGCTTGTGCTGCAAGATACTTATGTTGAAGCCTTGGGTTCTCACAGTGGGAGGCTATATTACATGCAGTGCAGCCCTCTATTAGGTATTGTATCATGTGCAGCCTGATTTAGACAGTAAGAGTAAGTTGTCTGTTGCCCAAGTGATTTGATTTCAAAGTGCAGCATTTTATCCATAAAAGTCATGCTCCACTTAAGTCCAAACCTCCCAATAGGATATGGGAGACAGACTCTATTTATATAAGAGAAATACAATATATTATGTAATCCCTCTGAAATATTGGTGCTATAGGCATTGTCCCCTAGTGTAGAAACCTCAAGTAGTATTGCTTCAGAACTTGGTGTGGCTAAGTTAAAGTATACTAAATATATAGGGAATATCCTTTACCTGGTAAGATTTTAAGATTTGAAAGCTGTTTCGAACCAGTGAAGGAAAATAGTTTATCCTTCCAGGTCTGTTTTTTTTGCAGTCAGATGATATTATACTGTTACAATGTTCTCTTTAAAATAAGTGTAAGTTGTTATATCTTAGACAGAGTCTGTTTGCTGAAATAATGGTTACTTGGAAGAACAGCTTGTAGAATTCCCACACTGTAAAGTTCTACTCTGATGCTGACAATTCAGAGGGGAAAAAACAAGAACTTTTATTCCAAGCCTGCTAAAACAATACAGGGAAAATGTTTATTATGTATCTTATAACCTATCACTATAAAATAAATATTTTCACGGTAGCGCTAAATTCTACAGATGTCAGTTTTTTCCTTATTTGTAAAAATGTTGTTCCTAACTATAGGGAGATATTAATGAAATTTCCTAAATGGAAACTGAAACCATAGAACAAATCTACATGCTCTTATTGGAGGTTGGCATATTCTTCAATTGACTAAAGATGACTTTAAGACCTGCTCATTTGGTGAGGTTACCAAATGAACTGATCTTTGCCCTGGTAGCCCACCTAAAGTGGGCAATATTATTCTAATTTTATCATTCAGCCCTAGGGCCAACAATGACGTAACAATAAAGGAGATAGGGAAGACCACATCAATAAGGTGATGCGGTCCACGATCCACCAGATTAAGCCTACCCAATCAACATCTAGACAATTTTTGCCTAGTTATTTGTTGGGAGGCCGTCACAGGACCACATACTTGGGCAGAAAAGCTGCCAAATAGGTCTGAAGGACCCAAATCAGCAGCATAAATCTGCCTGTGTATGGCCACCTTAAAGCAACATGCTCTTTTTTGTTGCACAGTGATTAGTTTTTCCGGTATACTGGTTGCCAATAAACTTATGTTTGTCTGGTTCTATAAAAGGGATTTTAGTTTATTAAATCAGTGTATATAAATGACAGATATAATCTTTTAAAAAGTTATAAACAATTTTTTTTTAGCTGCATAGCCAAATACATTTTTACTTTTTTAAGTTGTATAGCTAGATACATTTCACTTCACTTCCTTTCAGTAACAAAGTTTCAGCTGTCGGCAGAGGCATGGTGTGGCCCTTAAATACATCACAAATATTTGTTTAGTAGCATAGGCAGAAAAGCTAAAGTTATATTATCATTATATGATTGTTTTCTTATTACTCTTTTCTTGTGTTTACACTTCAGGGGGCATTTACAAAGG
This sequence comes from Xenopus tropicalis, assembly GCF_000004195.4. Classification (NCBI taxonomy): domain Eukaryota; kingdom Metazoa; phylum Chordata; class Amphibia; order Anura; family Pipidae; genus Xenopus; species Xenopus tropicalis. The sequence continues at coordinate 50,136,628 of NC_030678.2, read as the reverse complement.
CACAATTTTTCGGGTTGTGCTTTTTGTCACTGAAAACCCAAACCTGAAGCAGAAAAAAAACAGCTTTTTATGTGATTTATTATGCAACAAAACCACAACAATTCCAAATGCAAAAATACTCCAGCTAAAGCCTTTTGAGATCATATAGAAATCAATTGCAGATGTTCCTTTTACAATTGGAAGATCTTTCTTTGCATCGTGCTTTCTGTTTTTATGCTGGCTTTTGTGCGACAGTATGAAAAATTCATTAAAGCACGTTTATTTTTTTTCTGATAGTTTCTCTTTAAGTATTTGTATCAACATGAGGAACAAGGTATATTTGTGATAAAGCTTTTAAAGAGACACTTAATAATGTTTCTCAAGCAGAATCCTGTACTGAAATCTGTTTTTCAAAAGTAATATAGATATTATATATTTTCATTTTGCAATTTGACACAAGGCAATCCATTTTATTGCTTTCCTAATTTGTATCAGTCTTGTGACTTGTATATTGATAAGCTTCTCTCTTTCTTTACTAGTAAACTGCACATTGGAGTGATGTCAAGCCCCTTCCCTTACAGCTGATATCACACACACAGAGGCAAATCTGTTCAGCCTATCGACAGAACTATGGGTAGGTAACAAGATAGCAGCTCTTCCTGACAATCTCTAAAGGATTCAGCTGCCTGAACTGATCAGATCTGCACAATTCTACCACTGTTGCTACTGCTGATTTGCTATAACATGTGCTGTTAGAGAAACCTCCCTGTATTTTAGCAGAAAATTGGCCAAAATTCCTCATGGTGCCTCCTATTTACTACTGCTTAACAATAAGCATACATGGGGTGTTTTGTTGCACGTGGGAATTTACGCTCCCCAGTGGGAAACTAAACAGGGAAACCCCATGTAGGTGTAGCTTAACTTCTCTTACAGAGGCACTGTATTTATGGAAAGTCTCTTTAGGACCAAGGTCACCAAAAGCAGCACTAGATTCTGGATCTAAACAGGATATATTTAAGCAATCTGTTGCTCAGTACTGTATTAGTTACATAAAAATTTGATTGCCTCGTTCAAATGCATGCCAGCTGATCATGTTCTGGATCCCCCTAGAGGTGGGGATGTGGGCTGTTCACTGTTACAGAAAGAGGTTTGTTGGATTTATGAATTAGACTGTGTGGCTCCAAGAGGCTTAAATGGATATGTACAATGTAATTGTATTTTGCTGCTTAGATAAACATGTCATTAGTATTAATGCATCTGTTTTTTGCTACATTTTTAAGGTGATTATTTACACAGGAATGTCTATGGGTAATGTTATTATTACCTGTACACACCGAAGGGTATATTTTACTTATCTGCTATACTATATACATGTAACTTATTATGGTATTAGTATCATGATATTGCTGATTATAGTTATGGATGTGAAGACTTGTTCCTCATGAGTAATCTTTAGTTTGTACATCATATTTATTATTTGGTATTTATTAATTTTCACTGGGAACATTGATGCACAGAACATGGTGAAACGGTCCTGTGCCCAGTTGCACCCTGGGAATAAATAGAAGCTCTGGCATACTTTCATTATGAAGTGTTTGTAATTGTTTCTTCGTGTTGAACCTCCGCTATCTGCAACAACCAACTGCCTGTCTGACCTTGTCTCCTGCCTACTGATTCTACTGCGATGCCTGATTTACCTCTGGCACTTCTGCCACTCCTACACTGTATGTATATTTGTCTTTAAAGGTCCCAATGGGGACCAAAAGTCCCATTAGTTATACATACATTTTTAATAAACAGTGAAAAGTAAATTCCCGGTGTTGCTGGTCTTATGTCTTCATACACACACATGCACACTCAGATTGTAAGCTCTACGGGACAGGGACCTCCTTCCTACTGTGTCTCATACCACATTGCTCTTATTCCCTGTGCATTTATATATATTTATTGTATTTATTTATTATAACACTTGTCCTCCCTGTGTGTAATTTTGTATTTTGGAAGATTGTACAGCACTGCCTACCCTTGTGGTGCTTTATAAATAAAGTTATACATACATACATACATACATGAAAAAGAAATATAAATATATATATTTTTTTTACAAAGATATACCTAATTCCACAGAATTAAAGGAACCTTGTTTATCAGACCATTTCCCAATAACCCTTAGGGGCCCATTTACTTACTCACGAACGGGCCGAATGCGTCCGATTGCGTTTTTTTCGTAATGATCGGTATTTTGCGATTTTTTCGGAAAATTATCGCGACTTTTTCGTTACCAATACGATTTTTGCGGAAAAACGCGAGTTTTTCGTAGCCATTCCGAAAGTTGCGATTTTTTCGTAGCGTTAAAACTTGCGCAAAAAGTTGCGATTTTTTCGTAGTGTTAAAACTTGTGCAAAACGTTGCGCCTTTTAAATTTTAACGCTACGAAAAAAGCAAAACTTTTCGCGCACGTTTTAACGCTACGAAAAAATCGCAACTTTCGGAATGGCTACGAAAAACACGCGTTTTTTCGCGCAAATCGTATTGGTAACGAAAAAGTCGCAATAATTTCCGAAAAGTCGCAAAGGCGCCGAAAAAATCGCAAAAAAACCGAAAATGTCGCAAAATGTTCGTTTTCCAATCGGAATTTTTCCAATTCGGATTCGAATTCGTGGGTTAGTAAATCAGCCCCTTAGGCTGACAGTATAATACAACCCCTGCCTTACCACTATGAAGTGATAGATTGTTGTAGACCCTCTGTTAAACAAGAGGAGGGATTGGGTAACTCTGAGCCTAAACAGGGTGGTGAGCAGATCCCTGCAGCACAGGCAAACTATCATGGTTCCCTTTCAGTCTGTGGAAGCAGTTATGTCTTGGTCTTGGTTTTATCAGGTGACAAAAGGAGCTATTTTTTCCCTTTATATACAGTGAGAGACAGTGGAAACTTTAGCACCAAATACATTATCTACAGTAAGAGGCAATGGGTAATGACACCTGAGACACCCCTATACCCATTTAAAAATCAAGTTATTTCAAGTGTGAAGTATCTTAATTGAAAAGCTGACACACCATTGTTAAAACTCAAAAATTGAATACAAAAATATTATTTCTAATAGTATGTATGTATAACTTTATTTATAAAGCGCCACAAGGGTACGCAGTGCTGTACAATCAGGGAGGACAAGTGTTATAATAAATACAATAAATATATATAAATACACAGGGAGTAGGTGCCATGTGGTATGAGACACAGTAGGAAGGAGGTCCCTGTTCCGTAGAGCTTACAATCTAAGTGGTTGGGTAACATACAGGCACAAATTGGAAGGTAAGAGTGCACTAGGTATGGGCATTTGCCCTTAAGCGCAGGACTAGGCTCCAGAAGGTAACAGCTGAGTAGAATATATAGAATAATAGTAGAACATGTTTTTGCAAGGCACACTGTATTGTATTAAAAGTTACACCATAATAATCACAATAGTATCCTTTTAAGATAATTTTTTTTCCAAGGCGTTGGGCTAAATAATGCTCAAAATGTTCATTTTCTTTTACACATAGCTGGTAGGAACTAGGAAGTTCAAACCACTATGCTTAGCCATTGCATCGCTGTTAAGGGCGGTGTCACATGGTACATTTTGTCGCCCAAGTTAAACCTCCTGCTGTGTAGAGGACAAAGTGTGTGAAAATAACTTTGTACAGTATCTCTGGGAATTTCTGGTGCTAAAACATTTGAATCATGTAAAATTGCTTCTCCTGCATTTTCCCATGCTTATGCATTTCAAATATTTTAGAGCCTTACCCTGTGTCACAACCATAAGGGACTGTGCAGATCCTCTAAAGATTTTACTTGTTAATTTTGAATGTCCATATTAATAATATATAGAAATGATATAATTGTTTAGTAAGAATTTAGACACCAGTGGGGTTATTTCATAAAAGGCATAACATTTGCCCAGGCACCCATAGCAACCAATAAACAGGTAGACTTTGCGGGTCACCTGTTTAAAAGCAAACATCTTATTGGTTGCTATGGGTTGCTGTTACTGGGCATACATAGTGCCTTTTATTACATATTGGATATACATTGACCACATACCAATTAGAGATATTTGTTGTATTCGAAACAATTTTACAATTATTTAATATTTTTCTTTCGTTTTGCTTACATTGGTTTTAACTGATTTGTACCATGAGTCACATGATTTATGTAATTACTGACCTATTGCTTATGGCTCACGTTTGTTCAAATTGATGTTTTATTCGAATGCAAAATATTAATTTATCTCAACTGATCTCAACAGGGTAACCGTCATAATCATAAATGTAGTAACATGGGTAGAGCTTTCTTATTGCTAAGTAACCCATAGCAACCAGTCCGCAATTAACTTTTACAGGTATCTTGTGGTTAAAAAATGAAAGAAAATATATAATTGGTCGCTATGGTTTCCTGGACCATGTTAAACCATGGCCATCTTTCTACATCCCCTGTATAGTGAAAGTAACTCTACAGACAGCCTTGCCAATGAAAGAACCAAGGGGACAAAATAATACAGAAATTATAATAGTTCCAGGGGTAAAAATTAAAGTTAGTGCACTTATACCAAATAAATAAGAAGACGGCACAATAAAGATATTAAAACAATTGCAAAGATAAGAGCATAAATGAGCTGCAATGATGAATCAATTGAAATGAAAATGCATGTGGTACGCATTGTACAATTCAATAATGTAATTGCATTTTCTTTACTTTATTGCTTTTGCATGCCGGGCAAGTCTAGAAAAAGCTGCGTGCATTTTGATGAAATACACTTTGTAATCATCACATTTCACAATGGCATTTTATTGAATTCAAGCTTTGTATCTAACAGATTTTCCTTTGTAATTAAAAAGTGATTGATAATAAATGCTAAGTCTCCATTTATAAATGTGCATGTAATTATTATATATGTATCTTAAGGAACTTCATCTTTTTCAGAATATCATTTTTATGCTATTTAGGTTTTTTTTTTTTTTTATAGACGTAAATGTATGTCTTATAGTTCATGTTGCATGAGAGAATGATGATCTGGATATCATTTCACATTATTTTTTGTTTTATTTCATGCTCCGTAATGGAGGCAATATATTATATTGGGCTCCTGTTTGATTAAAGAATACAAAAGCAAAAGAAACAGACTCCTGTACATTTATTCTGTTTTGGAGTAAATAATCTGAGCTAGTTTCTGGATAAAAAAAATATATCAAGATCCTTTAAAGGTAGGTAGAAGCCAACAATACTCAGCAAGGTTAGCCTGGGGTGTTCTATTACTTTACAGATGGTGCCAAGCTATTAACCTTCAGATAAGGTCACATCCATTTCCATAGGACAATAGTAGTAATGATTAAGAGCTATCAAGGTCCTCAAGGAGATCCAGAAATTGATTTTCTACCTATTTTTAGAGATGTTATTCAAAGGAAACACAGCATTTTTGGACAGTCATTGAGCATTCATCATGGACGGGTACCAGCTTGAACTTAGATCTTAAAATAATAGTAATGATTTGATGATTCCATTATGTGGACCCTGGTATTAACACAGTTTTGCAAAGTTTATTTTTTTTAATGATTTGCATGGGTTTGAGAATGCATCTTACAAATAGTATTTTAAATAAAGAAAAACAAATGTTAGACATTAGTATTAGGTGCAGGCTATTTAAACGAAGATTGATAGGTCCTTTTTAATGTGTACAATAAAGCTGCATTGAAAGTGCCCCTCTAGTGTGGGAAAATTATAACTGTATCATTTAACTCAGAACTCACAGGACTTAAAATGAGAAGAAAACTATTTATTTAACCAGTATAGGGAGACACAGACTCTACTCAAACACATATTTTTATGCACACACATGCACGCTTAGGGGGACATTTATTAATGTACGAACGCTCCGAGCTTATTTTCTGCGACAATTGCGTACCTTGCGCGACAATTTAGTACTACAATTTCGTACAGCATTTTTTTGTCACAATCACGTAATTATTTTCCTACGTTGAATATTCAGTATGCTCACAACTACTGTTACACTACAACCACTACATGGAAAGGAAGACTAAACCCAATAATGCATATTGGCAAATCTTTTTAAAAATATAAGCACATAATAAAGTGCACATAAAAATGCCTAAAAACTAGCTATTTATTGTCTGGTAGGAGATGTTATTACTCATGGGCCACTGCAAATTACTTTATTCACTTGTTATACCGCTAACCCGGTACCTCTCCTTCTTAGTGGATTTTATTCAGTTTATTGTTCAGTTTACCTGTGATTTTTGAGGTACTGGTGATGTGATCTCTGGGGGAGCACACAGCCCATCACAAAATGGTGGCTCAAGGTAAAAGATGTAAAAGGACAATACTTCATACTGTATATATACGTATATTCCAGTTTGGTAAGAATGGGCCACTTAAAATGGTATAAACTATCTCTTGGTTGAGTATTCATTCTGGGGGTATAATTTTTGCTTAAGGAACAAAAAAAAGGATTACTTTGTTTATCAAAAGGGAATTATTTTTGTTTACCAAAGGTAAAAAAAAAAAAAAATGTTTTAGAGAAACGTTGTGTTCTTTGCAAAGATTTTTTTTTTATTATTATTCCTTAGATAAATATGTCTAGAAGAATTGACCAGTAGATAAATCAATGGCATTCAAGATGGTTTTCAAATGAAAGGTTAGATATATGTTTTAATCTGTTATCTTTTATCCAATTTGTTTTTGCTGTTTCTTGTTCATCTCTAATTCATTATTCTTCCATGAAATTAAATGTACAGTTCTCTGCCTTTGCTGCTAAATTAGAAAGTCCATTAATCTCATCTTATGCTCCAGCCACTGATGGGTATACAGTTAACACACAGAACAAGTGATAATGCGCCTGCAAAGAGTCCAGATGGCCCTGTGATCTAGATTATGAACTGAGCTGCAGTCTAGTCTTTTATAATTAACTGTGACTAAAAACATGCAGCTAAAATTAAAAAAGACAGATACTAGGAATAAAAAGGGGCTAGTACTTATTGGCATGAATCTACCAAGTGTCAGCGTGAACCATTCTGCGTAATTAAACTGCTCTGTGACATCTAAAAGCAAGCAAGTGTACTGACAAAGGTGTGAGGGGATCATGGGATATGGAAGCTGCTTCAGAGGTTAACATACAAGTAGAGCCTTTAGGGGATTTAGTAATAAGAGTATTCCCCTTTTTAAAGATTGATTTTTCCCATCCTGGCATAGGTCTGGCAAATAGTAATATCATATTTTTTCATCTGTACTAGGTAAGTGCCTAAATCTATAACATTTTGACAAAGTTGGAGCACTAAGACATTATCTTGCCCAGTCCTGCGCTTAAGGGCAAATGCCCATACCTGATGCACTCTTACCTTCCAGTTTGTGCCTGTATGTTACCCAACCACTTAGATTGTAAGCTCTACGGGGCAGGGACCTCCTTCCTACTGTGTCTCATACCACATGGCACTTATATATATATATGTATTTATTGTATTTATTTATTATATCACTTGTCCTCCCTGTGTGTAATTTTGTATTCTGTAAGACTGTACAGCGCTGCGTACCCTTGTGGCGCTTTATAAATAAAGTTATACATACATACATACATACAAGCTGAGTTTCGTAAAACAACATGATCAAAAGGCAGAAACAGCATCAAGATTTTAGGATATGTAGGGACCCATAGGGTCCTTGTCACTAGGCAAGGATTAATGTATCTAATTTGGTATTAACATATACCTTGTTATTGGCCAATTCTGCATTCTGCACAAACCAACACACACTCCCCATAAATACTGGACTCTTCGCAGTGTCACTTTAAGCAAAGCTACTTTAAATCCTCACTGCACAATTTGAAATATTTCATTGCATTTTTTTTATTGTAAATACTTGTACCTTTATTGCACATTTTTATTATATTTAATATTTGTATTTTTTTTTTTTGTCTATGTAAAGTTGAGAGGAACACGAGTCAAAAAATGTCATTACAGTAATGATGCTTCATTGTTATTTGTATATGACAATAAACTTGAAACTTGGCCCAAGGCTAGACCACACCCTACCACACTTTAATATTGTGTTAGGAAAGGGGTGGTTCTTTCTTCTTGACCAGAGTGGATGTCTCCAGAAGGTTAGGCCCTAAGGGGACAAGTACCTTTAGTGAAGTCGGGGAGCAGGGACCCCATGAATGAGGTAAAGAAAGAAGAGGTTAATTAATATCATAGCACTTAGCGTGTATCTAGAAAGAGCAGCTTTCTTGCTCCACCCAGGAGAGGAGAGTCAAGAAGTAGTCTCTTACAGGCTTACTTGCCTTAGCTCAGGGACACTGAAGTGCCAGGGACTAGGTCAGTTTTAACCCTGCCCATACTCTACAAGAGAGGGATAAACTGGTGGACTTACCCCCTTGTCACTCTGTTGGCTGTCTTTACCTTGCCCATACTCTTCCTAAGAGAGATAAACCGATGGACACCATACGTCACTGCTCAAGCTATATTACCATCAATTGTATTGCTGAAATCCTGTTATACCTCGTCAGAAAGTGAGTATTGACTTGCCCTGCATTTCCATCATTTCTCTTGGACAAATAAACAGTTGTTTTTTGTTTGCAAGAGTTCCTGGCGTCCACCTGCTTAATTATTGCATTTTTCACATACATGTTGCAGTGGGAGGTCTAGTTACACAACACCATCTGTGTAGTTGCTTCCACTTTGCGAAGGCTCATCCTGTGGAAAGAGAGTCACGTGTACCCCCTGCTCTATCCTAGCTGGACATTTTGACTAATACAGCCAAAAAGGGGTTACAGATACATTCCCTATATAAATTGGGGCCGGAGCTGCCATTTAATATTAAACAATATAACAACTTTCCTGACAGCAATTTCTTGACTATATTTTGCACAATAAATACAGTTTTATAAATATAAACATGTGCAAATATGGTCAGTGTGTGAATTCTGTGCTGCACAAAATTTAAAAATGAGCCCTGCTATGTAGCGCCTTGAAAAACAAATTTATAAATAACTTCAATGTCATTTAAAATGCATTATTTCATATTGTAAAGGTGCCTAGTACTAAAGTTGATTTTATTATGGTTTAGTCCCTTTTAGAAGTGGCATTAATCCCTTATACTAGTAAAGCTGTAATTAAAAATTAGATAATATAGCTTAACATTTACTTGAATTTGCCTTTGAATGTAATCTTTGCATCCTAAGGTACTGAAACCATATCTTGCTTTTAATGGGCCAAAACATTATTAAGAACAATTGCAAACTAAGTGCTGTACCAATTTAGAGCAAAATGCTGGTACTGTAATTGTACAGCAGCCACTTAGTAAAAGGACTGAGTGAGGAATAAAGTCATAGCTGCCCTATATCCTTTTCTCCTTGGGGAAAAAAACTGCAAATAAAGTTTTTCTCTAGAGAGAATTGTGTGGCCAATTAATTATTTTACATACAGGTGCCCCGAAACGTGGCTGGATTCATTTGTTGAGGTTGCTAAGTAAAACTGGAAATAGAAAGAGCTAAACTGAAAATAGAAAGAGGTAAATTAGAGTATAAAGCAGAAAATGGAAAGGCTGAATATTGTATTGAGAGATTCAACAGAAAACAAATAAGCGCTGCGCATGATTATAATTTAAAAAAACTGGGCAAGGTTGTTGTATTTAATGTTCAAATATAATTACATATCTTTATATGTGCAATTATACATTTTATATATATATATATATCTGTAATTGTCATAACTCTGCATTCCAGTTACAGTATGCCACAACTTTGGGTGGTGGAAAAAAAATATATATGCTAACCAGTTTGCACAAACTGCATATTTATATTAGCAAAATACACATACACGCGTTGCATTGCACGCAAATATTTGTGTGCAATGTACATGTCACTGCATTTCGAAAAAAAAGCAGGGACGGACACAGCAACACAATGTTTAGGAGAAAATGTCGACAACACTCATATGCGAATAAATATGCACTGTGTTATGTTTATAAATGTCTCCCAAGGAATATAAGAAGATTACACCCACTGCTATACACCTATTCTCTTTGTATTCTTTATGTCTCACAGAAATGTTAGAAGCGCTGAGTATATCATTCTTTTTCTTTTGTTTTTGATTGCAAGTTTCTTACAAGTTTCTGATTCACTTGCAGTTTTATTTTTGTTTCAGGAAGTTGTCAGGTCACATGTTTTCATATCATCTCCAATAGCCAACTTATATTGTTATCAATTAATAAAGGCGCCCATGTACAGGCAGATTAACCAATTAACGATAGTGATGGGCGAAATAATTCACCAGGCATGAGTTGAATATCCACATTTCGCCATGGGCGGATTGGTTCGCAAAACAGGCGAAAACATTCACCGTGGAAAAATTTGCAGCCCGACAAACAATTGTCAATTGACATTTTTTTTTGATGCACAACATTTTTGTCATTTTGCTAATTTTTTGCCATTTCATGAATCTTTTGCAAGATTCGCAATTTTTTTGCCAAAACGAAACGGGACAGATTCGCTTATCACTTTCGATTGTTTGACAAATGGACATTCTTTGCCCTGTTTATCTGACCTGTCATTGCCTGCCTCTGACTACTGGCCTGGTATATAGACTGGTATACTTGGCACACTTGGTATAAAACCTGTCTTTTGGTTTTATTTGTATTTATCAACTGCATTCATATGACTTTTCATAATATTTTCTATGTGGTTGAAATGTAGGGTTGGCAATGTTATGTGGTTAAAATTGTAGGGTTCTAAGCAAAGGTATTTCTGTATATGTTTTCTGACTTATGCAGGTACAATTATGACATGCGTAAAAAGCAACCGTTCTATGACAGATGGCAGATTTTTTCATGGAAAAACCAACCTTTTTAACCCAACCGATTTCGTGAAGGATAATGTCAGATTAATTGGTTAATCTATGATTGTTCCTATACTACCGACTATACATAGTAAAAAACCTGCCAGTGTATGGCCACCTTAACAAGGAGTCCATTGGGGGCTCGGCCTAAACTAGGGGATGTGGCCATCCAAATATAACCATATTTGGAACTTCCTATGTTTTCTCTTTACAGAGATACCTTAAAACATACCAACATTATTATACCCTGTAGGATAAATGTATTGTTTAAAGCTTGTTTAAAAATGTAGGCAAAACAGTACCTATAAATAACCATATCTATAATAGAAAAGAGCCGTAAAATCCAGAAATAGAAAACTACTGTGTTGATCAATGTTGTTCTCTTTTGTTGTCATTGAGATCAGGTGGTGTTTAGAGTTTGCACCATAATATTTCATTACTAGAAAGTAATAATGCAGTCCCCCTGTGGGCAGATAAATGCTATTGATAATAAAAGTTTAATATTTTCATTATAAAACTTCCCAATATCTGTCCATATGTTAGTACTCCCACCAGAGTAGAAACTACTGTTAGATTCCCTTAAATGCACCTGTGTGTAAGACATTACATTGGATTTTTTTTTTTGGGGGGGGGGGGCATATTTATCAATGAATAAAAATCCCATCACTACTATGAGCTGTGGTGAGCGCTAATTCCATGTTTTAATAAATATGCCCCCCAGGGAGAGTACTATGTGCAAAAAAACCCAAAAAACTTTTGTCAAAATAAATAAATATAAAAATAAATCAAAACAAGCAGAGGAGACAATTTTCAGTGATTAATGAAACAGTGACAGAATATCCAGGGACACCGTTGTGTTTCTTGAAAGTAATAAAGACTTTCATAGATCTTATGATATATGATCTTTATTTTTAGGTCAACACCTGTTTAGAAAGTGGCAAAAACAGTTCAAAGAATAGATGCAAGGACAAATGTTTTTATGAGGACAACTACACATGTAGTAAATTATATATTATTATAGTGTCCCTGACAGGGACACTGATGGAATGGCTTTATACTGTGCTGAAACATGTTGCACAAACCCCTTTGGAGCAACCTTAATGGCAAATAGTAATATGTTGTTAGAACTCAGTTTGTTGGAGAGACAAAATGTCTAAAACTGTTGTAAGTGTAAAAACTGGAACTTTGCAATGTCTTCCTTAAGTTATTGTATACATAGTTACAAGGGTTGCCACCTATGCAGTTTTGAATTGACAGCTTGTTTTTTATTCAGACTGTTCAACTTTGCATGTTCTAGTTTAAACAAAACCCAGACAAAAATTCTCCTCTTATACCCAGCCCTCATAGCCCACCCCATTACATCATCACCACATTACTTTGTCTGATATGTGAGACCACCAGAGGCACAACCCTAATAGTAACTAAGTCAATTTTCACCTTTCCAACCCCATTTAAATTTGATTTAAAAGACACACTAAGCCCTGATTCAGCAAAACCCCAAGGGCTGCAAAATTAAGCCTCTTAGGACCCTTCAATTTAGAACTTTGGTGACTGTGGGAAGTAAGTGCAGGCTGAACTTTGGGCAAGGTGCCAAGTGCATTACTAGTGGCACAAGGCAGCTCTGTACTTTACACCAACCTGGCTTGTGTGTCTAAATGATGCCCAATCTAGGGACAAAGGATTCAAGGAAACAAAGGAACTGCATTGAATGAACCTTGTAGTGATAATCACAGATTTGAGGACTGGATTAAACAGTTAATTTAATTATAACGTTTTACAAAGGCCACCGTATAACCTACAGCAAGAGGGCACATCACTCACACAAATGCTGCACTGACTTCTCTGAAAAAAAGATTTCTTGTGTCTGTAATTCCTGTGCCAGAGACACGCAGCTTTCTCTTTCTCCCCTCTCCTGCTCCCCCCTCCCTCAAGAATGCTAAGAACTCACTCCCCCCCTTAGGAATGTGGATCTGAGCCAATCAGCAGGAAGCTGACTCATAGGGGCACATTTACTAAGACACGAATTCGAATCCGAATTGGAAAATTACCAATACGATTTGCACGAAAAAACGCGAGTTTTTCATAGCCATTACGATGCGCTCGTATCTTGTTGCGACTTTTTCGTATTGAACGCTCGTAAGCGGCGGGCGAAACTTTCAGACTTTGCATGAATTTGGAAGCCTCCCATAGGACTCAATGGCACCCTGCAGCTCCAACCTGGCCCAAGTAAAGTCACCATACTGAAGCTTGAATGAATCCGAATCTTTCGTACTCGGCACGAAGGCTACGAAAAAGTCGCGACAAAATACGAGCGCATCGTAACGGCTACGAAAAACTCGCGTTTTTTCGCGCAAATCGTATTGGTAACGAAAAAGTTGCGACAATTTTCCAAAAAAATCGCCAAATACCGATCATTATGAAAAAAACGCAATCGGACGCATTCGGCCGGTTCGTGAGTAAGTAAATGGGCCCCATTGTCTAACTAACTGAGCATGTACAATTGGTCTGGGTGTCTGTGCAGGAGCGATGCATTATGGGAACTTTCTTTACACAGCTCAGCGTTTTTTCTTCCTGTTTGGCTTCTGATCTTCTGAACAGGTGAAATATGGGGAGACTTAAGGGCACTATTGAGACAACTGAAGGTATGCCTGCAGTTTAAGATTAACTCTTTACTAGCCTTTCCTTCTCCTTTAAGGGACAGATTTATCAAAATTTGAGATTAGATTCACCCACATTCTATTTATTCCCATGAGATTTTTAGAAGTCTATTTGTTAAATGGTGAACTCCAACTTTTATCCATTGAGAAGTATGCTTCTAAAAATCCCATAGGAATGAACAGAAAGTGGGTGACTTTTTCTGTGGTGAGCTATAATCTCACATTTTACTAGACTACAGGAGTATTCAAATACAACTCCATATGTATCATATTGTAATCAAACATAATAAAACATATGATAAATAATGTGTTTAATGTAAATTTGTAACAACTGTTTGTGTTGGGATATTCATTCACAACTATCTGTGTAGAACCTGAAATTCTCATGTGCACAGTTCCATTCTGAGTCACTGCAGAAAAGACAAATCATTATAAAATGTATCCCAGGGGGCCTCTGCTCTCTACCAAGAGATTCATTGGTTTAAATAGAAGGATACCTTTACTGACATTTTCTTCTTAGAAGCTGCAAAGAAATACAAATATGAACTGATAAAATAATCTGTCCTAAAGACAGAAACCAGATCTGCTCTGTTTCATTTTATTTCTCTGTCACACATATACACGTATGCATGAGTCCCAAAGGGTCCTATTTAGAAGGATTCTAAAATATTCTGCCTATGAAAACCCCTCAAATCTCAAGAGAGAGAAGCTAAGAGTCTTTGTGATTCAAGTGAATTTTATCTTTTACCATCAGCCACTCTCTCTCATTTATATAATACAAGAATCATTTATTTCTCACCATACTTAAGATTTGGTATCCCTACAGACTAAACCAAAGAAATGTATTATTAATTTACGTACCACTCTTCAGCACATATTCTGCTGATTAACTGATTACATTAGAATCTGCAGTTTAGACTCATGAATTTTAACATGTATTTTTCTTTCCGGATGTGTTCAGTGCAAAATAAAAATGATGAATTGAACATGCTTTATCTAGTGACATTTAGCTAATACAGTGTATGCACTGTAGTTGTTGACCTCAGATTTAATAAAAATGATCACATAATATATGGAAACCTATTGTCCTGTTGAGTTTGCTTGCAAACCTTGACATGTACAGTCTTTAAAGACAGTAGTGAGATGATAAGGGTAATCTACCCCATAGGTTCTGAAAGGTTTGCACATGCAACAAAAGGCAGAACCGGTAGAAGAGATATTTCAGCACCATAGGCTAAGGTCACACGTATCCTTTTCTCTATGTCTTCTTTGTCACTGACCCCCTTGAAGTCTAAAGCTGGCCATACATGCACCAAGGTTTTGCATGATTTTCTGACCATGTGTGGGCTCCGAATTATTGCCCAGATAAATTTCGTACCATGGCGTTGTTTAGTCTGTTGGACAGATTAGAAAATGTCAGTCAGCTAACGATAATTAGTGATGTAGCGAACATCGCCGAAAATGTTCGCGAACCTGTTCGCGGACTTTCGCCAAAACTCGCGAATATTCGCGAACTTTGCGAACCCCATAGACTTCAATGGGAAGGCGAACTTTAAAACCTAGAAAAGCCATTTCTGGCCAGAAAAGTGATTTTAAAGTTGTTTAAAGGGTGCCATGACCTGGACAGTGGCATGCAGGAGGGGGATCAAGGGCAAAAACTTCTCTGAAAAATACTTTGTAAAAAAAAACACCAAAAAAAAAGCCAAAAAAAACGCCAAAAAATAACGGCAAAAAAAAAACGCAAGCTATTCCTATGTATATGCATAGGCGATAAAATGAAGCGAAAAAACGCGGTGGAAAAACCAAGGCAAAAAAACGCGGCGCCAAAAAAAAACGCGGCGAACCCAAAGTGGCGAACATCGGCAAAAGTCCGCAAATTTGCGCGAACACGAACACCCGATGTTCGCGCGAATTAGTTCGCCGGTGAACAGTTCGCTACATCTCTAACGATAATATCTGTTCATGTATTGTGTATCGGATGATATCCTTGGGGGGGCCTACAATGTATTTCCAGGAAGTCCCTTTTGTATGACTGGTGTCTGCCAACTTGTTACAGACCATTGTGACCCATACACCATAACATGGTATATTGAAATTTCCATGGATCTCATGACTCATTATGCCTGTTGTGTCCTTTTCCTAAGTGTTCCAAAAACTATATATCTACTCCTACGCCCCTTAGAAATCTACTGACTTTCTTCAACCCTTCTCTCAGAAGAAGGATGCTATCTTGTCCCTTTGTCTGATAACCTTTCTGGCTGTAGGTGTGAAGACGCAGACGTGATATGGACAGAAAACACAGAAGGGGTTGGAGCTCCCATATTGAAAGAGGTTTGGCAGAAAGAATGGCTCTAGTGCACACACATGGCACTGAATCATCCACAGTAAATCAAGTTATAAGTATAAGATACGTGGTGATAGCATTCAAGCCCATGACAACTATTTCATGTTCACATCCTACGTCTTTATCCTACAATTTCAGTCTGAATTCCAGTTTTAGATTGTTGCATTTAAACGTATGATTGATATCCGAATGTTTGTTGGAAGAAGACTAAAATCTGAATGTGTATGGCCACCTTTAGGGTGGTCATAAAAGTGTTGGTAAGTACACAGTTCTTAAAGTGTTGTAAGCACAACACTTGTACAGAAGCTATTTTATAGTTTTATGGATTTGTCGTAATGCCACCAAATTTTAAAAAGTGTTGTATACATGGTAAAGCATTGTCATTATTGCTCTGTGGAAATGTCGCTTGTTTGCCAAAATATTTTCTCTATACCCCTAAACAATGTAGGTCTCTAAATAGAAACTTGCCATTTTAAGAATTAAGGTTATTATTGTGCTGACTCTTTGCCATTTTCTGGCACACTGCTGTCGCTGGTTGATAACTGCTTTATTTTGTATAGATGAATTGATTTTGCTTAGCCACTAAAAGTCTTGATTAGTGGGGCCTGTTTCTACTGTGCAAGGATGCCTAATACAACAGTTAGTTATTTTGCCACCCGAGTCTTTTTCTGTTGCCCACATCTTTTTTTTGTCGTTTGCATCTTTTTTTGCCGTGGCCGCGCCTAATTTGATGCGACCATTCTGAAGCATCTTAACCCCTTCCCTTCTGTATGGCCATAGATCAAGCAAAATATTAAAATCATTATATAGAAATCACAAAAGGGAGCTGTGGAGAATCTGAATATGAAAAGCCATTGGGAGGTTACTCAGGGACAGATGAATACAGTAACTGGTGCAATACATTATCCTACATCAAGTTGTAGCAAGTTATAGCAAGGCATAAAATATGGAGCTATTTGGGAAGCTGAGCGGTAACCGAGAAGAAATTGTATGGTTCAGGTATGGGACCTGTTATCCAGAATGCTTGGGATGTGGGGTTTTTCAAATAAAAGGTCTTTCTGTAATTTGTCTCTCCATAAGTTGTCTACTAAAAAATCCTTTAATCATTAAATAAACCCAGTAGGGGTTGTCTTGCCTACAATAAGGATTCATTATATTTTAGCTGGGAGCAAGTACAAGATACTGTTTTATTATTACAGAAAAAAGGAAATGTATTTTTAAATTTTGAACAAGTTTATTAAAGTAGAGTATATGGGAGACTACCTTTCTGTTATTCAGAGCTTTCTAGATAATAGATGCCATACCTGTATATAGTACAATGTCCTATAATTACATATCTTAACTGTGCATTCCGTCACGTTGTAGTATACAGATATATTTGTGGGCATTCTTAAAAATAAATATTATCATGAAACTGGATAGGATGTTTGGCATTCCTGTCTTGGTACAATTAATATAGGTTTCCAAAGCCATCTGTGAATCTTTGGCCTCTGAATACAGAGTTTAAAACATAGATGTGAAACCAAAATCCCTCAACCCCGAGCCAACACTTGCAAATGTAATATCAGGAAACAGTAGTTTGCTCTGTGCTAACAGAATGGTTCCTTTGTGAGACAGAACTATGATGTATTGCATTGTGAATGGAGTCTCTTCAGCAGCGGAGGGATTAAAACACCTGACAAAATACAAAATGGGACTCCGGAGTTGAAGATGCCAATATTCATGTAGGGCCACCATATGTTTTAATTGTAGATATCTCGCCCGTCTGAAGGGAATTTATATTCTTTTTTTCCTCTTAGAAATAAAAATCTCCAATCACAGCTTTCCTACGAACGGCTGTTCTCATCAATAAAATATTTAGTTTGCTAGCTGTGGCAAGCAGAGAAAAGATAAAAACAGGTGCAGCTGGATAATATTTCTTTATAATTACTCCTCATAAAAAAGACAAGAGCCCTCGGAAATTAATTATTTGGTGTGACAAAAAGGAGCAGGAGTTTTAGAAGTACTAATTCTAACTTTAGAAATTAATGGCGATAGTTTTATTATAATGTATAGTGCCAAAAGTAATTGGTATCTACTTATATAAAGTGGCTGTTTTGTGTCTTTTCCTTACACTTAAGCTTAGCACAAAAAGGTATTCCAGAGTTACTGATATTTTTTCTAACCTGGAGCAAATTAGCAAATAAAAAAATATATTTTCAGTTCCACAATAGTGTAAATGAATCTGTCAGGCTTTTAAAGGGCTAATTATTAAGATAAAATTTGATTTTTAAAATCTTAGTCTCAGCTTGTTTCTAATGCTCCAGGTTCAAAATAAAAGCTGTAATGAATATGCACTTGCTGAACTTGAATTCTTCCATAGTGTAATAGAAGAGGTGTAGCTCTCAATAACCTAGGGCAGTGCTGTCCACCTCAGTGTGGCCCCCCACCTGTCTGGCTGCTTTGATGGCTTACCTTTGTGTAATATTTAAATGGTATCAGTACTGAGATTAACTGGCACCCTGCATGGTTCACACCTCACATTCAGGCTGTAATTCCCCTGTATTGTTTCTACATTTTATCTCCTGTACTGTTCATGCCTTTTAGTCCCTGCATTGTTCACACTCTGCATTGTTCACACCTCAGGCTCAGACTGTAAGGCCCACAATGTTCTCCTGTTTGCACCTCAGACACACAGACAGGGTAAGGCAGGCAGAGTATGGCACACACAGGCAGCATAGGGCAGGCAGAGTATGGCACACACAGGCAGCATAGGTCAGGCAGTGTATGGCACACACAGGTGGGGTAGGGCAGGCAGAGTATGGCACACACAGGCAGCATAGGGCAGGCAAAGTATGGCACACACAGGCAGCATAGGGCAGGCAGAGTATGGCACACAGAGGCAGCATAGGACAGGCAGAGTTTGGCACACACAGACAGGGTAGGGCAGGCAGAGTATGGCACACATAGGCCTTGCTACAGGAGTCAGACATAAAGCCCTATGTAGACCTATTCTTGTCAAATGGCTACACCAGGTACCCCAATCTTTTTTTCATGTGAGCCATATTCAAATATAGAAAGAGCTGGAGAGCAACACAAGCATGACATTGTTCCTAGGGTTACCAAATAAGGCCAATGATTGGTTATTTGGTAGCCCCTTTGTGGATTTACAAGCTACAGGAGATTCTGTTTGGGAGTACACATGTTATTTTATGCAACCAAAACATGCCTCCAAGGCAAGAATTCTAAAATAAGCACTTTCTGTAAGGCCACTTGGTTTGTGAGCATGTTGCTCATGAGCCACTGGTTGGGGTCATTGAGCTAGATTAATACCTGAGTAGTGTTCATGGTCTTACACAGAATAGGCCTTTAAAAGAAATCAATTATAATCTTTTTTCCCTGGAACTATAGGATACTGTATTTTGGGATTGTGATTTCATAAATCCATGACCTTGTAATGTGCTAAGAGGGGCAGCAACCAGATTTTTGACAAATTGGGCCTGAACCCAGAAAGTCTGGAGACCTCTGATCTAGGAGCTTAAAAAGTAGAAGTTGATGAAAGTGCTTTTGCCAAGAATAGGTAAGCTTCAAGGTAGAAAAAGTACACATGAGAGTAAAGCCTGGAGACATCATTTTAAATTGTCACTAGTGATGAGTGAATTTTTTGAGCAGGCGTGGATTCGCAGCGAATTTCCGCATTTCGCCACTGGCGAATTGTTTAGCGAAACTTCAGTGAAAATTTGCTGCGAAAAAATTTGTTGCACGTCCAAAAAAGTTGTGGTTGTGTCAAAATGGTGATCACATCAAAATTAGGCATGGTCGCATCAAAATAGGCTAGGAGATAAGCCATGCTAAATGCCAAAGGGGGTATTTTGGAAGTAGCCTGGAAATTGAGAGCACTATTATATTATTAGTTGTTTAGAACCAGTTTAATGTGGACCCTAATTACAAAAAGGGCCTATCGTCAAGGAAATGTGTCCTTATTTTGACCATGGTTCTGTTAAGTTTATACCTTATACAAAGTGAGAATGACCAAATTAAGCTAATACAACTTAAATTAAGTTTCTAAATCTTAAACACATCTATAACTTTATACGTAAATTGCAAGGAAATACATTTCTTGTGGATGGAAGAAGGGAAATTATCTTGTTGCAAGATATTCGCCAAGTTACATATTTGGTTCAAAGCCAGATAAAGAAGCTAATGATTAACTAACTGGAAATTGGAAAATATACAAAATATATAATTCTGCTCTTTAAAAATGTTCAGCTATGTGCATTTAAGAGCACTTAACAAATGAAAATGTAAAGCCATTAGGAACTCTTTCCAAGTAAATGGACATCATATTGACCTTTTGGACCATGTAATTTTATGTACTTTATGGGAGATATATATTACAGGGAGAAAATTATCCCCTAAACTCACCAAAAAACTGATTATAAAAGCTTTTTGGAGGAAATTAATTTCAAAACAGATTTTCCTGCATCTCTACTCTTTTTTGCACCTGTACAATTATTTCACAAAGTTAGCATGTAGAGTAAATAACTCAAAAGTTCCATTTTGGAGTACAGTATATGCATGTAAAGGGTTATACCCATTTTTGCATGCTTATGAGGGACTCAAATGACCCAATTTTAACAGCTTTTATTTGTATCCTAATTGCCATAAATCTCTATAGGGGGTAATTTACTGTCTAATGATTGGGATAACTGCAAAAACACAAAAGGGAGTAATAGCGCACCCCTTAATGCACATTTAGGCAGCACTCTGCACCTTGAGCCTGACAATTATTACATGAAAGGCAGTGTATCCATTTTGTGTACCTTGCACACTGCCTTATAGTAAATGACCCCATATGTGTACAGGGTGTGAGTAGCCATAAACTAAATGGCAAGCCCTGGGTCTGTGGAACCACATAATAAATAAAATTAACTACTTACAATTTGTTTAGTTTTAAACAAAGGGATTTTCCTCCACCCCTAATACTGAAAGGGGTTACCTGATATAGTCTTAGCTAGAAAAAAGTCTTATGAATATGATAGAGAGTGAAGACATGGGGAAAAAATCATTATAAAGGGCAACAAACTATCAGCTAATTGATTAGTCAAATGGAGAGATGAGTGAAAGATTACTGACATATTAGTGGAAAATGCAGTAAGTTTATCTGTATATTAAAGTAGTGCTAGGTGTCTAACTTTTGAACAAGCTACCACAGAAAGCAAAGTTAAAAAGATAAAAGACAATTCTGATCCTGGAAGGTCATATACTAGATTTGGCTTATCTAAAGCTGTAGTACCAGCAATTTTATATTCTATGTGGTAAATGGATTGTAAGCTCTTCTGGGTGGAGCCCTCTTTACCTCTTGAATTGGTTATATTTTTGCATACAATCTGCATGTTCAATGTACACAACCATTTATTGTACAGTGCTATAGATTATGTTGGTGCTTTATGCATACAGTATGTGTTACTAACAATGATAATAACAAGTGTGGGATATTTTAAAGCATATCTTGGCTCATATAATTATGCAGTCACTTAAATATTTGGCAATGATTCTTACTGCTCATAAGATCAAACACACATATAGATATAGATATATATATTATACATCTAGTTGGTAGTTTTATCATTTTTAGAAACATAATCTCTTGTCTCATATAGTCTGAGGAGGATACTTGTATCCTTGATGTTGGTCAGAAAGGAGTTAATATCTGGAAGATGTTTTTTTGAAAGATCTGAAAGATGTAATTTGAAATTGTAGGTAAAAGGGAATATGTTTCTATTATAATGCATTATCCTTATGAATTTGTGTTTGTGTTATGAATGATTCAGTGCCCTTTGTATACTTCTGTCTTTTAACCCTTATCACTGCTTATTCAGTATTAAGCATGTATACAAGCTAACTAATCCCAGTCCTGTTGGTTTGCTACCTATTGAACTACTTAACCTTGAAAACAGCACAAGTGCCAAACTTATCTTCCCATATTATATTGAATGCAGCTGCATATTACGCACGTAGAAGGAGAGTAAACCTGTGTTGGAAACATGAGGAAAGAAGAACAATTATGTGCTACTTACACGTGTAACAGTATAGAAGCACTGACAAGGGCTTTGTAAATTAGGGTTTTGTTTTCCTTCTATCAAGCCATTTCTTTGGGTTAGGGTGCCATATTTTACACTTTTTTATGTTTCAAGAATTACTTAATCAAGCAATAATGTAGGACTGCAATTTCCTAGCAAGAAGTGGTTTTGTGGCTAGAAGTCTAATTTTGCAGTGTGTCTTTTATCTTAATCTAAATGTAAATGCTATTAAAACCATGCAAGCCAGTGTGAACAAAATGTTTTAGAAATAGCTACAGAATATCTCAAATATTATCCAGCAGTTATGAGCTTTGACATAGTAACAGTAGACTTAAACAAGGAGTATGGTTTAGCTCAAGGACTATGATTGAACTAAGAAATGTATCAACTAAAGTTTAAAATTTTATCAGTTTAGGCAATTCCCCCCTTTTTATTTTAGGTGAACTAAATAAATTATTGGAACTTTCACATCTTGGGAGTGGGGAAGTAAAAGGTAATATTTATTTACCTCTATGCCAACAAATGAACAATAGCAGCACTGCATCGAGGCAGGGCCCTCTTCCTGGCGAATGGAACACCTGATCCTAAAATTGAGATACCGTAAAAAAAAAAACACACTTGAGCAAAGTACTGTGAAATAGTTAAAGGAGAAGGAAAGGTTAAAACTAAGTAAGCTTTGTCAAAAAGGTCTATGTAAATACAGCCATAAGCACTCACAGTAATGAGTCCGAGTCCTCTATCAAAAGAAACACAGGATTTCTTGTAAACATGTTCTTAGGGTATCTGACTTCCTCTCTCAGAAAAATCCTTCATTCCCTGGGCCAGAGTCTGCGCAGTTCTCTCCTCGCTCCCCTCTCCTGCTCCTCCCTCCCATAAGAATTCATAAAATTCACTCCCCCCCCACACCAAAACTAGGCTAAACCAACTTGGGCCTAGGGTCTATCTGTCCAGAAGTTACTGTATTTTCTCAGGAAAGTGCACCTGCAAATCTTTGAATTAAACAACCATGCAAACTAAATCCATTGGCTTTTTCCAATTTCTGAAATGAATTTTAATAAGAGATGTGTGAACATCATCGAAAACTGTCCCCTTGTTGTTTTTGTTCAAGCATGAAATCATATAGTCCCAGTGTATTTAACTGCAAAACAAAATGGTTAAAAAATGGTTCTTCCTACCAACTGTATCTAAAATTGGCTTTTTATCACTGACTTTTCTAAAAAAAAAGTGTCAGGCACACCCTGCTCATTTTATTTGCGCTCAGAGCATGCTGAAATTTCTCCTGACACAGAGCCTTTGTAGGACATTTGTAAACTTTCCTAAAACCTCCAAATGAATTTTCAAGTAGTAATCAATGTCATTTAATTAGATTTAGTGCTACCTGCAGCTGTATTGCTAGGTCTGACTGCAGACATTGCAACTAAAATGATTTACTGGCAATGTTTTTTTTAATTGTCATGTGATAAACTTTTTTTCCCACTTAACTGAATCTGGTCCCATGAATTAAATATTAAAGGGGTAAATTACCTTAAACTTTACTTCAGTAGGCTTATTTATCAGTTTTTGAGTTTCTGAATTTGAGTTTGTTTTTCTAAATCAAATAAACGTGCAAATCAAATGCTCACTTATTTATTGATAAGAAGAACTCGTTCGAATAAGAAACTCAAGTTTGAAAATATGGTTTGACCTTGCGTAGGGCTACTTTCGTTGACTTTTATAGAAACTCAAAGCTTTTAAATGGCAGATTTTTACATTTGAGTTTTTGGGGTTTTTGCACTTAATAAATATATGAGACAATTGAGTTTTTGAAACAGCGCAATAAACTCAAATTGTGAAAGAAAATCAAACACAAATATTAATTAATCTCCCCCTTAGTATGATATAGACAGCATTATTCTAAGACAATTTGCACATTTTTATGGGTTTTACATTTTTTATTCTGATACTCTGAAGCTATACACTTCAACTAGTGATGAGCGAATTTTTTGGCAGGCATGGATTTGCAGCAAAATTCCACATTTCAAAGTTGGCAAATTGTTTTGCACAAAATTTCTGCTAAAAAAAAATCACGGTTGCTTCAAAAAAAGGCGTGACAGCACCAAAAAGGCGTTGCCTCGATAAAATGGGTGTAGTCGTAAAAAAGTCACTTTTTTGCCGTTTTGTGAATTTTTTCACAGTTTCACAAATTTTTCGGAGAGACATAATGGGACAGATTCGCTCATCACTAATTTCAACTGCTTTATGTTTGTTAATGTTAATTACACTAGCATCCAGGTAGCAGTTTGGAAGTCAAAATAGAAGATAGGAAGAGGGGGCCTGAAACAAAAGCAGATCAAAATACTAAAATCATATAACTCTCACAGTAAATCAGTTAGAATTTTTATTTTCATGCTGGAGACAGGAATACATACTAATAATAATAGTAATTAAAAAATACAAAATAATAGTTCCAACATGGTAAAATGTAATTTAATGGTGAATATAGCTTTAAAGTGTTTATAACATTTCTCCATTTAGCTTTATGCATAATCGTTACTGTTAATAGTACCCTTTCTATATGCAGAGCTTTAAATGGGAAGTTTACGTTACGTTATCTTTTACCCTTATATCTGATAAAAGGCTAAGATTGCCCAAGTGCAGTAACCCATAGCAACTAAAAGCAGGTGACAAGTAAATTCTATTAGCTGATTTGTTGAAGTAGGCAATTAGAAACTTCACTTCACATAAAACCACTAATATGTTACACTAGTGAAGTGTATTCCAGTGATCCCCAACCAGTGGCTATGGGGCAACTTGTTGCTCACCAATCCCTTGGATGTTGCTCTCAGTGCCCCCAACCAGGTAGTTATTTTTGAATTCCTGACTTGGTGGCAAGTTTTGGTTGAATAAAAACAAGATTTACTACCAAATAAAGCCTCCTGTAAGCTGATAGTGTGCATAGAGGCTGCCTAATAGCCAATCTTAGCCCTTATTTGGCACCTCCATGAACTTTTATGATGCTTGTGATGCTCTCCAAGCCCCTGATGTATTCATTATTTTAAATATTTGCCTTCATATTCTGGGTGTTAAAAATGCTGTCTGGTTGTTGAAGTCACTGCCCTCCACATCTACACAACAGATTGCTTCAGAACCTTCAGTTATTCATTCTTATTTTTAATGCTTATTTTTCTTTTTTGAACCTTTAGTATTTATCATTTTGTTTCAAAAACTGCCCTAACCCTCCTAGACAAGTAACAAACAACAAAAATGATTTAAAATTAGTGATGGGCGAAATGTTTCACCAGGCATGGATTCGTGGATTGTTTTGCAAAACGGATGAAAAAATTTGCAGTGGAAAAATTTGCTGTGCGTCCAAAAATTGTCGCCCACATCAAAAGAACGGTTGCGTGGCAAAAAAGAATTGTCGCAGGTGTCAAAAAAATAGCCGCGCCACAAAAGAATAGCAGCGGGCGGCAAAAGAATAGCTGCTCAACAAAAGAATAGCCATGGCGACAGAAGAATAGCCGCGGGTGACAGAAGAATAGCCGCGGGTGACAGAAGAATAGCCGCGGGTGACAGAAGAATAGCTGCGGGCGACAATTTTTTTTTGACGAGCAACATTTTTGCCATTTCACTCATCACAATTTAAAATTCTTTATGCAGTTTTGTCGTAACATTCTCCTCCTTCACCATACTTGGGGCCTATTTATTATGCTGTGCAAACGATATTCACAGAAAAACAACAGTGTAAAAAGCTGTGTAAATCAAATGGTGAATTTATCAAGGGTATGTTTTATTTTACGTCGTCCAAACACCTGATTTAACGCCATTATTTATGGCAGAAGTCACTGTAAGAAGAAAAAAATGACACTGTTCTTTATATGGTGAAGCCTGGCCATGTGTGCCAAATTTTGTTGCCATTTTTTGCATTGTCCCTAAATGTTATTTTAAAGTGAACAACCTCCTTGAAAAATGTTTATCCATCTCATCATTCATCATGTATTTCTGCATTTACTGTAACCTTTAAGGCATAAAACTGTCACCAATTTGATCAAGGTAATAGGAAAGGAAGAAATGCAACACTTGAGATTCTAATGAACACACTTTCCCCAAAGAATAGTAGCACATTGTGCCTCTGAGACCATACGCTTTGCTAGTTCCCATGCATTTCATTATTCCATTTTCCAAAAAGAAAGAGGAATACATTATTATTAATCAAATGGTAGGTAGAAATGACAGGACACAGCAGTTGACTTCTAAGTTTGGCAGGCACTGTATGTTTTTCCCAATTATTCATCAACCATATCAATCCTGAACAAGCGAGTGATTCAGAACAGTGCAATTTCAATGCCATCCATTGTCAAGGAGATACATAACTTATGTATTTTAGTGATGACTGATAAGGTTCTGGTCAAGTAAGTCACTAAATTAAATGTTCAGGTTTATTGGGTTTCTGACAGACTATTTTTACACTAATTGCACAGATAAATCACATTTAGGTTTGGGTTCCCTTTAAAAAAAAAAAAAAAAGAATATTGATTTATTGGAAAGAATATTTAGGATATCCTTCTAAAGATAGGTAACAACTCAAAGTTAAAATATTAAAAAAGTGAAAGTAATTTTCTGCCCCACCTCAATACCTAAGACATAGAGGTGGGGTAGGCAATATATGATTGAAAGGGTTTTTTAAATACCTTTATAATGTGTATGGATGTGTTAAGAAAAACATTAATTAGGGTTTAATGTTTAATTTAAAAAAGGACTTTTATTTTACAGCTTTTGATGTCTGTGTGACAGGTCCCCTTTAAGGCGTGGTGACCCAAATTATAGAAAGATTCCTTATCCAGAAACCCCTGGTCCTGAGCACTCTAGATAATAGATCCCATACCTGTAGCTGCATTATACCGGTGATCTGCACGTGGGAATGAATTTGAGAGAACGGGATCCCTTTTTAAATAACGGCACCACATTAGCAATCCGCCAGTCTCTTGGCACCATGCCAGACCTCAATGAATCCTGAAAAATTAAGTGAAGAGGTTTGGCAATCACAGCGCTCAGCTCATTTAATACCCTGGGATGAATCCCATCCGGTCCTGGACCTTTGTTTACCTTTACATGTTCAAGTCTCTTTTGAATTTCCTCCCTAATGACCCATGCGTCAGTAGCTAAATTACTAGAACTGGGAATATTAAAAGGAAAGCCTTCATTATCTGGCTCCTCAGATGTATAGACAGATGAAAAATAAGAGTTCAGTATTTCTGCTTTTTCACTGTTCTCATCAACCAACTTACCCCCCCCCCCCCCCCGTGATAATAAGGTTCCCACCCCTTCTTGCTTCATTTTTTTACTATTCACATAATTAAAAAATCATTTTGGATTCTTTTTACTCCTAGCTGCAATATCCTTTTCCATCTCTATTTTAGCTTGCCTGATAGCTTTTTTTGCATGCTTTATTTGCTTCCTTGAACCTGACGAAAGTTTCCGCTGTCCCAGCTAACTTGAATGCTTTAAAAGCACGTTTTTTCTTACCAACCTCGACACTAACAACTTTATTCAGCCATAAAGGTTTTGCTTTGCGATGCTTTGAAAGAAGTTACTTTGAAAGAAGTCTGCAATATACTGCAGGAGAATCCCTATTTTCTTTCACTTTTGCTCACATCCTGGGCCAAAATATTCACTTTTTACTTCTAATCAGTAGTTTTTTTAAAGAATGTATTATTTCTTTTACTACCACAGAGACCTTATCCGCACACCCTAGCGCTCCAAACCTATATGCCCGGTGCACACTGCTGGAGGGATCGGCACCCTCCAAAAATAGTACAACCACAAAAAAAGCAAATGGCACTCAGGGCTGTAAACAAGGGAAAAACCTCCGCAATAAAAATTTTTTAAGGGTTTTTCCCTTGTTTACAGCCCTGAGTGCCATTTGCTTTTTTTGTGGTTATTTCTTTTACTACCCAGTCAGGTAGGGTTTTGAATACTCATAGTTTAGGTGTCACGCTCGGTATCCCAAACCCAGAACAAAAGCCAAGATCCCGGTCTGAGCTCACTCTTCTGCCTATAACAGCCACGTTTCGCTTCGGGTGGAGCCCTCCGCTACCCGGGTGCCGCCAGGACTTGTTGTGAGAGGATCAGGGCAAATGTTCTGGGCAGGCAAGGGAACCTTGCGTTTAACGTAAAGTTTAGGAAGCTGAGATGAAGCGAGGTACTGTTTCGTAGTCCGAAACAGGCAAAGGGTCAGTACAGGTGGCAAACAGGCAAGGTCAAGGTCAGGCAAAGGGTGAAAACACGAATAAGAATCAGAATAGCAGAAAATATGCGCAGGCGCATTTAAATATTTGAAATTCGTGCCTTGCACGATGACGTCACACGTCGCGCCGGCTCAAGAGGGAGCGCGAGCATCACCACTCGCCAGAAGAGCCGGACGCGCGCAACGGCGAGCATGGAGAGGCGGGCGTCCCCGCCGCCCAGGTATCCTTACATTAGGCCCCAATGGCAGTCCTCTGACTTTGAATATGTAATGACTGTTAAGTTATAGATTATATATATATTATAGATACATAGATTATAGAATATATATAGATTACAGTATATATATTATATTTACCAAAGAAAAGTGGCACAGCTGTAAACTCTGGATGGACTTAGCCCATTGGTACAGGCTTACATACAAAGTATATATACTGGAACAAGGCCAGCACTCCTAGGATTTAAAGAATTGTGAGCAAAATGTAAATGCAAAAATAGAAAGGTTTATTACTCAATGTTTTGCTCTCACACGGAAACCTTCATCTGGAGTGAAAAACAAATGCAAAAACTTAAACTTGTTTTTCACTCCAGATGAAGGTTTTCTGTCAATAAATATATATTATGTCATTATAAATTTTCTTAAGGACCAGTCCATCTTACGATCTCATATTATGATAAATTAAGATGTGTGTGTTACAATTCCCAAACCCATACCATTGATCCGTTTGTAATTTACAGCCCAGAAGCAAAATGGCTCTCAACCCAGCAGTGGATCCCAATTACTGAAATAATTGTCACAAAAGGGCACAAGGAATGAAGGTGTAAGTTTATCAATTTAACACAAGTACCCAACACCTATAGATGGGCAAATAGCAATTGCATTTACAAATAAGTTTGAAACCACTGAACATTTTTTAACAAACATATTGGAAAGTTACTTAGAATTGTATTTTCTTTCACAATGTAAACATTGTTTTGGGTAGTCATCCCCTGAAAAAGATAGGGGAGGTTAATAATGCTTTATTAATTTTATTATTTAAAAAAGAAGGGTGTAATTAGAAACTTGTGATAGAAAGAAAAAAATGACCTTATTTAACCTATCTCTATCACAACTATATAAACAAAAGGCATATTGTAAAATTCTGCAAAATGTGAAGCGTTATCCTAATGAACGATGAAGATTTATTTCAGCACCATGGACAAGGATCATCATGACTCACTAGAAGGAGCCATAGAAAGTTTTACATAGAAATAAGGGGCCTTTTTTACAAGGAAAAATATGTGAAGCCTCCATACAGATATGCTCTCTCTGAATTTTGTGCGTGGTTTTACCATATATTGTACACAACTGGTCACAATTTGGTAAATGACCATCCCTAGATGTCATGCAAGAACAAGAATAATGTGAACTTTTTTGCATGTAAAGGTTGTATCTTTTTATCTATTTCCTACAATTACACTACCTATTTGTTCTCATGGCATATGGACTATTTACATCTTCCTCCATAAACCATTGGATTATACTTAACTTATTTGTTACCGACTATGCAAATGTTTGCCCTTTAGGTCAATTCAAACTTGCTGTAAAAGTTATAGTAATATTGACACTGGTAATAGAACGAAGATCAACTCTTTAACAACACTTTAAGCTGACAAGATATTCTGATATTAACTATCTTCATAGGTACAGTATCATTGTTATGGTATGCAGTCAACATAGTGAGGTTGAAAAGTATGCAAGCCTATTAAGTGCAACCTCTGTTAAACCCTATGCAGAAGAGAAAGTCACTTGTTTATTTCTTTCTGATGAAGTGTTAAAGCATTAAATGTGTTGCTGAATATAAAAAGCATTAAAACATTCACAGGAACAAAATGTGAAAGTGCATACTTTAGCAATACATTGCCTTGCTGTAATTTATTATTTACATATATTTATAAATATATTCTGCAGCTCTGTATAACACACATGTATATGTATATAAATATAAACACCTAGCTGTCTACCGAGGAACCTGAGGTTTTCAAAACCTTAAAAAAATCAGTACAATTTTATTGCTATGAAAATAGGTTTATGCCTTATTAGATAACATGAATTACAAATTCTTGGCAAACCACCAAACATTGCTTTAATTATACATTCGGGATAACAGCAGTAAGGACATATATATATACTGTGTATATATATATATATATATATATATATATATATATATATATATATATAATTTCATATTTTATTTTCTTCTTCATGCAATCTGAATTAAGACCAGGAAAACCTGTTGAAATTGTGAGGTAATGACCACTTTATTTTTAAATGGAGGCCCATTTGAGTTTTTTTGAAAATACAAATAAACTAATTTTCACTAAAACCACTAATGTCTATAATGCTAGTCATTTATTAAAATATCTGAATTGAAAAACCACAACTGGATAAGAATGCCGAACAAAAACTAAATGGACATGAAAACCTAAAATTTTTCATTTTCGTAAGAATTTTCATGCACTTTGCATTTCTCTACATGAAATAAATTGTGTTTTTAGTGCCAAAAAAAACAAATTGTGGAAACAATATACAACAATTAGTAATTCTGCCCCCTAGTGTGGACCTAAGTGAGGTTTCCTGATGCATGATATGGGTTGTAGAGGTTAACAAAATGGTTAATTACCACTCCTGGAATGATAATTACACTGCAAGTAAGGCTGATGCCACACCAGGCGTAGGGCTGATTTTTTCGGCAAGCGGAAAAACGCTTGCCGAAAATTCAGCCCTACGCCTGCTACTTGTGCCTGCACCCGAATTAATGGAATACGCTCGGGTGCAGGCACATGTAGCCGATATACGCACGAAAACGCGAGACTTTGCATTCTCACGCGTTTTCGTGCGTATATCGGCTACATGTGCCTGCACCCGAGCGTATCCCATTCATTCGGGTGCAGGCACAAGTAGCAGGCGTAGGGCTGAATTTTCGGCAAGCGTTTTTCCGCTTGCCGAAAAAATCAGCCCTACGCCTGGTGTGGCATCAGCCTAAAGGGGGAACAGCTGCTTCACTTAAAGCTTCCAGAGAGAAGGAGTCACTGTTTCTCCATTGTCCTGAATAAAAAGGCAGTAGATTCTTTGAAGGTCTCTAAAACCAGAGTGTCTTCAGTGAATAAAGAGACTGTGTGGGTCATTTATAAAATTTGCACAGCGCAGAATTATTCTCACAGTGAACAAATATAAAGCTGGAAAAGACTGGTGCATTTAATGTGCAAACATAATTGCAAATTTTTTTTGCAGTACGAAAGCTTTTTTAAAATATGGCTTATTTGCAAGTTATGCACACACTCTGTGTCCGAGTTATGCCACAACTTTGGTGGAGGAAAAAATATTTGCTAAACTAATTTTGCGAATTACACATTTATTTTCGCAAAGTGAAAATAAGTGCTATACTGCGCACAATAAACACGCACAGAGAGCATGCTCATGCAAACCAAAAACTCATTTTCAAATTTTTGTGCACAATTTGTATTTCACTGCGATCCACAAAGAAAGAAGAGATGAGCACAGCAGTGCAAAATGATAGCGTTTAGGGAAATACATGTGCAAAACCATTTGTAAATGTGCAAAGTATATTGGGGCACTTTGTTGCATGCAGGTAAAAAAAGTGCCCCATAGGCTATAACCCTTAAGGGAACCTGGTTCCAAGCTTTGGAACATTGACTAAAGAAGGAATAAACCTCTGAATATTCAGGAAAAGCTCAGACTAACAGATGTTTATTTTTGTTAGCCCTGATCTGCACTGTTCAATGTCAAGCTCAAGTTTTCCTGGATGAAATAGAATCGACATTACTTGCATAAAAATTAGTGCCAGCGAGTCTACATTTCTGAATTCTGTTTTGCTGGCAATAAAAGGGCCTTCTGATCACTAGCAGCTGTGTTGGATTTCACTTTGACAAAGGCTGTGGATCCAGCCGAAATGTTAATTACTCGATAAGCGGTGAGCACAACTGTCCCTTTTTGCTATAGTTTATACAGGAGCAGTGGCCAGCTCAATGTTGTAGCACCCACCCTTCCGAGCTACAGTCAGGTGATCCCAGTGGGCCAATAAAATGGCAACCATTTTGGGGTTTTAAACCTTGAAAGCAAGCAAGTTGCAGGTACAAAATTGTAAAACAAAGCAGTAGAGTTCTTAATGAATCAGATGAAAATGAGTATAGGACCCAGAGCTAGCGATGAGCGAATCTGTGAAAAATTTGCAAAACGGCA
This sequence comes from Xenopus tropicalis, assembly GCF_000004195.4. NCBI lineage: Eukaryota > Metazoa > Chordata > Amphibia > Anura > Pipidae > Xenopus > Xenopus tropicalis. The sequence goes on along the minus strand of NC_030678.2, from coordinate 50,104,234 downwards.
AAAATGTTGCGTGTCCCAAAAAAATTGTAGCGTGTGACTTTTTTTTTTATGTGCATAATTTTTTTACACGTGCAACAAACTTTTTGATGTGGCTGGCATTTTTTTTACACGGGTGACATTTTTTTGACACGGGCAACAATTTTTGGGTGTGCAGCGAATTCATGCCTGGTGAATTATTTCGCCCATCACTACCCAGAGCATGTACACACAAATTCGCTGTGTACTTATTTCCGTTATCCTGCTAGGCATGCTGTGCACTTTTATTCCTTCGCTTGCAAATTATTTTTGGAATAGTCCTAATAATGCAATCAGATGCAAATTTGCTAAAACTGAGCTCAGTGAGGGTGATAAACTTCAGAATTTCCTTCATGTGACAGTGAGGAATTACTGTTTAATAACAAGTTCAGACTGAGTATAAAAAGGTCAGAAATCAGTTTGCAGCAGACCAGTAACTCATAATAACCAATCAGAAAGCTGTCTACTTTATTCTAATTACTGACTATGGTTTTTGGGTTACCAGGGAAAACTGTTAATTGTTAATACCGGTATTGGACCATTATCCAGAATGCTCAGAACCTGGGGTTTTCTGGATAAAGGATCTTTCTGTAATTTGGATCTCCATACCTTATGTCTAAGGATTGGTTTGTCACCAATAAGGATTATTTATGTGTTAGGATTAAGTACAAGATAGTGTTTTATTATTACAAAGAAAAAGGAAATCCTTTTTAAAAATCTAAATTATTTGATTAAAATGGAGTCTATAGGAGATGGCCTTGCCATAATTCTGAGCTATCTGCATAATGGGTTTCCAGATCCCATAACTGTACTTCAAGTTTAACTTACTGATTACAAGGCGAAAATAATAAAAAAAAAATAGGTCAGCATTCAGGATGTTTTATAATAAACTATGTAAAAAACAAAGAAAAATGCATGTAGGAAGCAGTTGAATAAAATCCTTGAGAGTGGGAAGGTGTAACCATAGTTTAGACTTACATTAACAGTAAGAAAAGCTCACTGCAGGTTGCTGTATATGAACACAGATGCTTATGACATCTTTGTGAAGTCTGTGCACCTCTTTCTAAAACAAAATAATCTCTTGAGCTTTAAGATGAATGATGCACAATCTTGTGATTTTCGTCTTCCGTCGCAAAAGATAACCACACCATCTGGCCTTTCCTAGAGGAGTGTATTACAAGCAAACACATGCATTAAACATAATCATTCTGTCCTTGCTACAGACAGCTCTGTGTGGCTTTGTCCCTTTTCACACATTTCACTGTGTGCTGAGCCGGCTCTCTGTAATAGAAACCAATTATGGAGTTGTAATGTTTGCTTCATTTCCCTCCTATCTCTCACATCAACATTACTGAACTCACTAGAACTAGTTCTTTTACCCTCCAAATATAATACAGTGGTAGCACTAGCAGTATTTTTTTAAAGGGGTTGTTCACCTTTAAAGTAAATGTTAGTATAATTACATTTTTTATTTATGGGTTTTGAGTTATATAACTTTTTATTCAGTAGATTTCTAGTTTGCAATTTCAGCAATCTGGTTGCTAGGGTCCTAATTACCTAAGCAATCATGCACTGATTTGAATAAGAAACTGGAATACGAATAGAAGACGACCTGAATAGAAAAGATGAGTAATAAAAAGTAGCAATAAAAACAAATTTGCAGCTTAACAAAGCATTGGTTTTTTAGATGGGTCAGTGACCCCCATTTTCAACCTGGAAAGAGACGAAGAATGAGGCAAATAATTCAATATTATAAAAAAAGAAAAATGAAGGCCATTTGAAAAGTTGCTTAGAATTAGCCATTCTATAACATACTAAAAGCTAATTCAAAGACGAACCACCTCTTTAAATTAAAATATTGATTAACATGACATTTTTTTTGCAAAACAGTGAAATGTACATTTTAAGTGACTATTTTTAACACTGCCAGGCACCCTACCTACTCTTAGGGGCTGATTTACTAACCCACGAATCCGAATTGGAAAAATTCCGATTGGAAAGCAATTTTTTCGTCGCCGTTACGACTTTTAGTAAATTGTCGCGACTTTTTCGTAGACATTACGACTTGCACGAAAAGTCACAACTTTTTCGTAGCCATTACGATTTGCTCGTATCTTGTCGCGACTTTTTCGTATTGAGCGCTCGTAAGCGGCGGGCAAAACTTTCAGACTTTGCATGATTTTGGAAGCCTCCCATAGGACTCAATGGCACTCTGCAGCTCCCCTGGCCCAAGGAAAGTCTCCCATAGGGGCACTCTGCAGCTCCAACCTGGCCCAAGGAAAGTCTCCCATAGGACTCAATGGCACTCTGCAGCTCCAACCTGGCCCAAGGAAAGTCTCCCATAGGACTCTCCAACCTGGCCCAAGGAAAGTCTCCCATAGGGCTCAATGGCACTCTGCAGCTCCAACCTGGCCCAAGGAAAGTCTCCCATAGGGCTCAATGGCACTCTGCAGCTCCAACCCGGCCCAAGGAAAATCTCCCATAGGGCTCAATGGCACTCTGCAGCTCCAACCTGGCCCAAGGAAAGTCTCCCATAGGACTCAATGGCACTCTGCAGCTCCACCTGGCCCAAGGAAAGTCTCCCATAGGACTCAATGGCACTCTGCAGCTCCAACCTGGCCCCATAGGACTCAATGGCACTCTGCAGCTCCACCTGGCCCAAGGAAAGTCTCCCATAGGACTCAATGGCACTCTGCAGCTCCACCTGGCCCAAGGAAAGTCTCCCATAGGACTCAATGGCACTCTGCAGCTCCAACTGGCCAAGGAAAGTCTCCCATAGGGCTCAATGGCACTCTGCAGCTCCAACCTGGCCCAAGAAAAGTCTCCCATAGGACTCAATGGCACTCTGCAGCTCCAACCTGGCCCAAGGAAAGTCTCCCATAGGGCTCAATGCAGCTCCAACCTGGCCCAAGGAAAGTCTCCCATAGGGCACTCTGCAGCTCCAACCTGGCCCAAGGAAAGTCTCCCATAGGACTCAATGGCACTCTGCAGCTCCAACCTGGCCCAAGAAAAGTCACCATACTAAAGCTTGAATGAATCCGAAACTTTCATACTCGGCACGAAAGCTGCGAAAAAGTCGCGACTTTTCGCGCAAGTCGTATCGCTACGAAAAAATCGCGACATTTTGCGAAACAGTCGTAACGGTTACGAAAAAGTCGCGACAATTTCCGAAAAAAACGCAAAATACCGATCATTACGAAAAAATCGCATTCGGACGCCTTCGGTCCGTTCGTGGATTAGTAAATCAGCCCCTTAGTGATTGAGAGGCAGTGACAAGTGGATTGAGACTGAATCTATGTGTTATATTGATTTGAGTTTGTTGTGGTGTTTAGACATATACAAGATGAAGGCTGAATATCACCCAAAGGGGTGTTATTGAGAAGAACCAAAAAGACCAGATAAGAACAGATATAAAAGTACTGTTGCTTTAAGACATCAAAGGGATTGCTGAAAACAGAATAAGAATAATAGAATAAGACTAGTGCCCATGAAATCTGAATGCTACACGTGAGGATATAGACCTCTATTGAGAAATGTCTCAGAAGGTGGAGAAAATAATTTTGCTGGTGACAGAAGTTGATTGTTGTAGGCTTATGGCAAAAATAACTGCCATTTAAGTAGTCACTTGAGATGCATAGAGCATATTTCCTACCAATTTATCATTCTTAGACCTCCTTAGTTTTAAATACAACCTGCCTTCTGTTACAATACAGCCTGAAAATCCCCTTTGTTCATGTTTCTTATTCTTACCAATTCACCTACTCGAAATGAACCAAAGAACAAAAGGCCAACCTGAATTACTAACCTTTGTTCAGACTACAGCATTCTGGATATAAAGTGTTAACCATTTCCTAAAATGAATTAAATGGGCTTTGTTCTATCAGTGGGACCTCTTTTCTTTCCAGGGATCCAAGCCTGTCGATTTCAACCACCTCGGGCAGCTTTCCTTCCATTCCTTCCATGCCTTGTACATGTCATGCTCTAATTTACATGTTAAACCCCCGGCATTGTAAGGCCAGATGCCATAGAGCAACATTAAGGCAAAGGGGCATTTACTAATATTTTTTTTTTTTTCACGATTTTGAATTTTTAGTGGAAAAAATATATTATTTTGGTATTTATTATGCATCAAAACTGTAACAAATCTAAAAGTAAAAATACACCACCTAAAAGCTGTCAAGAAATCAATGGCAGGTGGTGTTTTTCTTTGCGTTTTGCTTTGTGGTTTAAGAGGTTTTCGTGGATTTTTGATGTTTTCATCTGTACAACAATAAGTAAAATTTACATTTTCAAGTTTTTTCTCATTTTGTTTTTATTTGTGCTTTTTTTAAAAGGCTGTTTTAATAAATCACTTGTCATTTGTGGTTTTAGAGAAAATGAGTTTTCAAAATTCAGAATTGTTCAGTTTAATTTTTTTTTTTGTATCACAACTAAACTCATAAATTTAAATACCAGGAATATTTCTTTACTCATTAAACACTGCAACAAATAAACCCGCCGACACTGAAATACGATAAAATTAATTCCTCGAATCATGAACTTTGCATCACATTAAATAGCAGAATTAGCTCCCCCCAAAATATGAAAAAATCGAATACCTTGAAGTAAAAATGACTGCAAAAAAAATTGCCTAGAACATCTTCCATTAACTTTCACATGATCTTGACAGCTTTTAGATGGCGTATTTTAACATTTGTGTTTTTTGCGGTTTTGACACATAATAAATGGTGAAAATTCACATTTTTAATAGGAAAAATTGTGATTTTTTTTTTTTTTAGTGGAATCGTGGAAAAAAATACAAACATTGGTAAATCTGCACCCAAGGCTTACACTGTAAGGTCTGCCATAAATTTGTAAAACAATCAGGATCTGCTTCAACCTTGCTAAAATAATTCTAGGCATAAATCAGTTTGGTAAAGGTGGTAAAAGTCCAAATCCCCATGCAAAAAAACACACACTGAAATGAATCCTAGGAGCCGACAGATAGGAAGTCACCAATATAATGACTAACTGCTTCTGATTCCTTGTCCTCACACATAACCCATTCTAGTCCTGTGCTGCACATCTCACATAGTGTACATAACACAGCATCCCTGTAATCAGCACCCCAATAAGTGGAACAAGACGGGTTGTTTAGACAGCAGTTAATGTACTCTTTACCTTCCATTAACTTGCCCCACCTCATGTGCAAGATCTGTTCCTTTAGTTAATGACGTGTAGCTGAACAAGCATAGCTCCTTGTTTATATCATGTTTTTCCAAAGAGCCTTTTGATGCACTAAATAATATATCATGTGAAACTTGCTGCCTTCTTCCGCTAAGGCAGCAACATCATCCTCATGTTCAGTAGTGGGGGTCCATTAACCTAGCCTACCATCCAACAGAGCTAAATAATTTTTGCAGTTTCTTCCACTTACAACCTGGGGGTGTGCATAAATGCATTTCAAATTGAGTGCACATGTTGTCCTGTTTGCTCTAAATGAAATCAGAAATGTTTCCAATAATCCTTCCTATAGAGCTTTAGATTCACATCTATAATAACATTAGAAAATGAAGCATTGCAGTTATGTTAACTGATAATGTCCCCTTTTTCTTGCAGCCTTGGTGCCTTAGCCCTGACCTCTTTTGATTAAAACGATTGTGCCCAACCTAAACACTTATGCCTGAACTTGGAGTTCCCCATCTTCATTTTCATCAGTGAACCATTTTCCCTGTCCTCCCAGTCATTCCCCGCCCCTTGTGCTGTAGGGATTGTGAGGTTGATGACTGTAGGGTTTTGAGACTCCGTCTATATTATTATGTTCTTTATAATGGTAGTTATATCGATTTCCAGGGTTATCTTTTCTTGCACATTTTTTTTTAAACAAAATAATAAGAAAAGTTAGAATTTTGGGGGAACTTTTACTAAAAACTCTAACATTTCTCATTTGTTTTTATTTTTAAAAATTCAAATAAACTCCCTTCTATGAATGTCTGACTTTTACTTTAAAGTCTGAACTAGCAAAGTCCATGCAGAAAAAAGTAAAAGAAAAGTCCCAAATAGTGGTGAGCGAATCTGTCCCATTTCGCTTTGCTGAAATTTTTTTTTGAAAGATTTGCAAAATGGCGAAAATGTGACAATTCTTTTCACACTCGAGTCAATTCTTTTAACACTGGCAACAATTTTTTCGAGGAATGTTTTGAATTTTTCGCCCATCACTAGTCCCAAAACTGCAACTTTTTTAAATTGTCGCACCAAAACCTCTACTCTACTTTGTATTTTCATCACACAAAAAAAAACACAGTTAGAAATCCTGCCATTGACTTCTACATGATTTCACCAATAATTATTTTTAACACTATTGTCGCATAGTAAATCTCGGAAAAGTAACAACTTAAAAATCCATAGTGCTTAAAATCCAAATCATTAAAAAAAATTCAATGGTTAATAGCCCCCTTAGTAATGCGCCAGAGGGGTCATTTATAAATGTTCGAGTTTGATTTTTTTTTTACAATTCAAGTTTTTAAGTTTTAAACAATGTTGCAAAGGTCAGTCTCCTCCAGCAAGACAGGTAGAGATGTAGCGAACTGTTCGCCGGCGAACTAATTCACGCGGAAATTCGTGAACTTTTGGCGATGTTTGCCATTTTGGGTTCGCCGCGTTTTTTTTTGCGCCGCGTTTTTTCGCCTCGTTTTTTTCCGCCGCGTTTTTTTGCTTCGGTTTTTCCCTTTGCGTATACATAGGAATAGCTTGCGGTTTTTTTTTTGGTGTTATTTTTTGGCGTTATTTTTTTTGCGGTTTTTTTTTACAAAGTATTTTTCAGAGAAATTTTTGCTTGATCCCCCTCCTGCATGCCACTGTCCAGGTCGTGGCACCCTTTAAACAACTTTAAAATCAGTTTTCTGGCCAGAAATGGCTTTTCTAGGTTTTAAAGTTCGCCTTCTCATTGAAGTCTATGGGGTTCGCAAAGTTTGCGAATATTCGCGAGTTTTGCCGAAAGTCCGCGAACGGGTCCGCGAACATTTTTGGCGATGTTCGCTACATCCCTAAAGACAGGTCTGTCAGTCTGCTGCCTTGTGTTACATTGTTTCAAATGCCAGAGTCACCAGGGCAGAGAATATAAAAGGACAGACAAACACTTCTAATAGCAGTTATATATACACATAAATAAAAAAAAAACATTGCAAATTTGTAATATATGTATGTTGGAAAGTTGCTTAGAATTTTGTTTCTTTTATTAGGCAAAAGATTCAATTTTGGGTTCACTTGTCCTTTAAGTGAAAAAAAGCAGAAAACGTGAATGTAAAACTGTATTTAAAAGCTTGCAAGTTTATATAAATCAATAGAAGCTCTCCTAGGCAAAGCCTAGTTTTTTTGAGTTTGTAAACTCAGAAATTCAAAGTATTCAAGCTTTTTTTATTCAAATGAGTTTTCCATATTAATAAATAAGCAAGCACTTAATTTTTTTTTTACAAAGGGAGTTTATTCAATTTAGAAAAACACTCTTGAATTCACAAACTTAAAAAACTGATAAATAAGCCCAGTAAGGGGGCCATTTACTAACAGTCAAATATTTTTTCCTGATTTGAATTTCTTTAGTGCTAAAAGCTGGCAAAAAAAATTGAGACTTTTTTGAGATTAACTCGGAAACTGCGACAGTTCCGATTCCAAAATTACTCCATCTAAAACATGTCGAGATCATGTAGAAGTCAAAGGCAGATGTCCCTCCTTACTACTGGAAGAACTTTCTTTGCTTTGAATCTATAGTAGTGATGAGCGAATTTGTCCCCTTTTGTTTTACCGAAAAAATTAGCGAAACTACTAAAAAAATTGTGAAATGCAGGAGTTGCACGGCCATTTTGTGGCATGTAACTTTTCTTTTACATTCATTTGCATTTCAGTGCAACCTTGCCCAGACCAGATGCCTTTTGCCGCTCCCCCAGCCGCCGGTGTTATATGCACAAACATAAAACTGCTTTTTAAAAAATCCACGAGTACACATGTTCTAGAAAGAATGTGCGCCAAATCCCCATCTGCATGTTGGTATTAGAGTATCACGGCTTAACACGTACTGTTTATCTGCAAGGATGTCCATGAGGTTCAAGTCAATCATTTAATATTTATTATGAGCGAGTCTGTGTAAACCCACCACAGCGCAGAACTGTGAGACAGTCACAGCGGCTATAACTGTCAATCAAATGTAATCTCCACACCTGCCAATCAAGTGGGTTGCAGAGAGAACAAAAATGGTAATTTAACAAAAATAAATAAATAACAAAATGTGTTGCACTTTTTAATTTTACATGTTTGTTGGTTTGCAATTCTCCACTTGAAATATTTGCTTTTCTATGCAAATAATGCATATACACAATAATAACAAATGGGCTTTGCTAAAAAAAAAAGGAAATAGTCATTTGATAAAACCAATAGATTCTATTTCTTTTTTCCCTGGAACTTCTTTCCTGTTGGCAGTGCAGCTTAAGAAAGAACAGAAAGAACAGGCAAAGAGAATAGAAAAGGTTTGTACTGTAAAGCATCAGGTTATTGTGAACATTTCAATGTGATCTTTAAGTCTTTTTTAGTAATGCTTAGAGCATTTTTGGCATCTCCCAGTAATCGAAGAAAATGCACTGGGCTTAGTGACAACATTACTTTAAAATGCAATTTTCCTCCTGTGTTCCAGCTTCATGTGGGATTCATACTATCAAATATTAAAATACCCAGACCTTTCTGCAATAACGGTCTGCTTTATTAAATAACAGGAGATCACGAAATGAAATTATAGCTAGAGATTTTTCCAGCTGTGTTGACACAAAAATGAGAACACAGAAAAAAGTGAATATTTTAACCATTCAGGTACTCTTTTGTTGCATTATTATTATGATTTGTATATATATATATCTCCAGTGGACATTTAGGGGCACATTTACTAATCCACGAACATCCGAAAAGCGTCCGAATGCGCTTTTTTCGTAATGATCGGTATTTCGCGATTTTTTCGCAAATTGTCGCGACTTTTTCATAGCCGTTACGACTTTTTCGTAAATTGTTGCAACTTTTTCGTAGTGTTACGACTTGCGCGAATTGTTCGGATTCATGCAAAGTCTGAAAGTTTTGCCCGCCGTTTACGAGCGCTCAATACGAAAAAGTTGCGACAATATATGAGCAAATCGTAACGGCTATGAAAAAGTCGCGACACTTTACGAAAAAGTCGTAACAGCGACGAAAAAAATCACAAAAAATACGAAAAAGTCGCAAAATGTTCGTTTCCAAACCGAATTTTTCCCATTCGGATTCGTGGATTAGTAAATGTGCCCCAAAATGTAATTTCAGTTTGACCTGGGATTCCTATTGTTTGGAAACTTTATCATTGCATGCATAATTGCATTGCATCATTTCTTTTCCACCAAACTAATAGATTACAGTTTTGTCTATGGGCAATGTCCCCACTGGTATTCACTTGGGGTCATTGTCCAAGAAGGAGCAAATTGGACCCACAACACTCTAGGGTTTCATTTGATTAGAGAAATAATTGGATTAGTCATTTAACTGGAATTGGTGCCCCCAGCAATAGGGTAAATGTAGTATTGCAGCTCTCAGGTGGCTCAATTCCTTTTTATATCTTTACCTTTTTTAGCCATTCAAAATAATTTGATTATGCTGGTGATTATGTATTCAAACATATGCTGTACTATACCAGCACATAGGTACAGTAGTGCTTTGGCAGTGGAGATTCATACAAGCAATAACTCTCTATTTTTCTTGTTAATGTCCACCTCTTGGTGTAAGCATGGGGAGGATACTTACTAGTGATGAGCGAATCTTCCCCGTTTCGCTTTGCCGAAAAATTCACAAAACAGCAAAAAACCCTGCAAAACTTGTGTGTTGCGCGACTTTTTTGTTGCCCGTGTCTTTTTTAAACACCCACGTCTTTGACACGCCCGTGCCTATTTTGGCACGACCATGACTTTTTTTGACACACAGCAAATGTTCACAGTTTCACGAAACAATTCGCTAATGGTGAAAATTCGCTGGAAATCCATGCCTTGTGAAAAAAATTTCCTCGTCACTATTACTGACTTAAGGGAGTAAAGCATTTGTTTCTGTTAGGGCCTGCTCAGCTCCTGCTGGGATTGTAGTCGAGACCAAGGAGGAAGCTTGTGCTCAGGCAAACAAATAGTCCAAAATGTGGTATCAGAAGGGTTAATGAGAGTCTCTTAGGATAGTCAGAACAGGATAGCAGTTAGAAACTAGTAGATCAAATCAGGAAAGCAATTTAGAATGCACCCAGGCATTTGCAAAATAAGCCCTATATTCGGGCATTAAACCCAGAAAAGTCAGGGCATGGTGCAAATTCCAAAAAAACAGAGCAAGGTGTGATGCTATTTAGAATTGTTGCGTGGCACTGTATACATAAGACGCAGGCTGGAGTAAGCATGTAGGCATTCTCATCCTGCCCCCAACCCACCACTTAACACAGACTTGAGTAAATTGCTAAGGAATGCACCAGCACTGCCATTTGCTCCCTGTGCCAGGTTAAACATTTTGTAAGGTGCAGAGCACAGCAATGTTCCATTTGCAAGTTCTGGGCAATGGATTACTAAGGGTTGAAATTTTGAGCCCCTTTGATGCTCTAAAACTTGCATCTGGTGGCTTATCTGTACAATAAGCTTAGTCTATACAAGAATAAATTAGATGACTTTTCTTTTGGGAACAAAGTGCTTTCAAAGGTCATATTTCTAGATCATTTCTGATGACTGTTTTAATGATGTTAAAAATGCTTTGTGATGAGCTGATAAGGTAGGAGTAAGGCTATCAACCAGTGGTTGCTGTGGTTGGAAACATTTACATTATAACAATACACTGGCAATGTTATGCCAGCAAGTATTGCTAGAATACTAGTAGTGAAAAGCACTGTATTTATATTTTTTAATTAAAAAGCAAACTGAGTTGGAAAATAAACTGCATATGCACAATTAAAAGTCCATTATGCCAATAAATATTATATGAAATGTTAGAAAGTAAAATGTGAGATGTAAGCAACATTAGCCTCTGTTACTTCCCTCCTGTTGCTAGAAGGCTACAACCTGCCTAATAGGATTACAGACGTGGCACAAAGTCAACTTTTTAGATTCACTTAAACAGACTGATCATTTCGCCTGGCGAAAAAGAATTATTTGGCAAGGGACTATCCATGACATTCCAGTATTTCAGATAGAAATAAGGATGAAAGTTCATTTATGGAAGAAATAACATATAGCAAACTGGAATTGTAGTGTTATTTTATGTAAATAGAATGATAGTATATGATTTCTTCAAATAATAGCTTAATGAATGATTTGTACCAGTAAAGTTGCAAATGTTATTTTAATCAGCACCATTGCTGGCAATATGCAAAAAAACTCAACAAATAAATACCCTGCTCTGTTTCCTCAGAGACAGAATCTAAGCCAGAACATATAATGGAAAAGAGACCAGGTAAGTACGGTTAAAATGTGCATGTTGACTTCATTGCAGAAATTGTTGAGTAATGTGTTACACTGAGGCTCATATTCAATCATTGGGTACAAAAAGATACCCCAGAAGAAAGAAAGGCAGCTGGATAGGAAAGTAAGGATAAAAGAAATGGCAATTTTAAATTGTGCATAGAGCATCTTAAGGCCTGCTTAAAGATAGCTTATGTTGTGGAAGAACTACTTTCTTTGATGACAATGGGGCAAACACTTACACCCATGCAGTAACCCATAGAAATCACAGGTACATCTACAGGTATGGGACCTCTAATTTTCCAGATAAGGGGTCTTTCTATAATTTCGATTACCATTACTTTGTCTACTAAAATATAATTTAAAGATAAAATAAACTCAATAGAATTGTCTTGCCTTCAATAAGAATTAATTACATCTTAGTCAGGATCAAGTACAAGGTACTGTTTTATTAATACAAAGAATAGGGAAAACAATTTTTTGATTAAAATTTAGTTTATGGGAGATGACCTTTGGTTAGTTCTCTGGTTTCTGGTTAATGGGTTTTCAAAATAACGGATCACTTACCTATATTAGTTCAATAAGGCTTATTTTTTACTAGTTTCTGTGGGTAAGTTTTGTTGTTCAAAACAGATATTCTGTATACAAATATAAATGACGCACCAGTCAGGTTCCACTATCAGTGGCCAAATCAGCATAGAAATGAACAATGAACAAACTACATAAGCAATAGGTGTTCAAGCATGTATAATTGTAAGCAGTTTGCAACAGTTATGAGAAGAATACTAAAAAAGTTGAAGCTCCATCATATGGAAACAACTATTCATGCTAAAAGAGAAACAGTTTTACCAAATGCCTATATAGTATAGTAGTATTAAGGAAAAAGGTTGCTCTACCATTTCCCTCAAGCCATGTCAAATTGTGTAAAATTCCCTTTCCATTCTACCTTACCACACCTGATCCCTTCTGTTTGGAGATATGCTCTTGAGTAACCAGGATAAAGGTTCCCAGTGTCAATTCAGCTGTCTGCATGATGGCATTGCAGTTGTAAAGGGTCTGACCCAGCAGACAGAAGGTGAGTGGCTGTAACCATGTGATGTCTTTTGGAAGTATTAAAGTAGCCCTGTGACTAAATCAAAAGTCTGTATACATTCATATGTTTTTGTTGCATCATGTTTATTTGTGAAGTGGCCTTACCTTTGCTAAATACAGATAGATTCAGTTTTAATTGCATTTAATGTTGTAACACCATGCAAAAACATACATATTGTAACCATTACTCTCTAAAACAGAGATCTCCAGCCTTTTTGTGGCTTGCGAGCCACACTCAGATGTAAAAAGTGTTGGTGAGCCACACTCAGATGTAAAAAGTGTTGGTGAGCCACACAAAAATGGAATGAATAAACTTCTTTGGGGATGCCATTTAAGGGCTGTGATTGGCAATTTGGTACCCCATATGGACTGCTGGCCTGCAGGAGGCTCTGCTTGGAGTAAAACGGTGTCTCTGTGCTTCCAAAACTTGCCTCCAAGTAAAAATGGGCACCTACTTTGAGGCTACTTTGAGCAATATCAAAATTGGTGGTGAGCAACATGTTGCTCATTAGCCATGACTTGGGGATAACTGCTCTAAAAGAAGCATGAAATAAAAATGTACAAATTAAGCTTCAACCAGTTCACCAACTGTGACACCATTGACTAGAGGATAAAATGTGAGCACCTACAAATACACATGTGAACACAGGGAGGCTGTACAAGTTCCAACCAGATGGTGCTTGGGTTTGCATTGATCCAAGACTCCGGTTCTAGTACAAACCACTCTTCTTCAAGTACATTGTACAGCTTAAAACAACCTGTGAATTGCAAATTCAAATGTTTTATTTTCAGTGTGATGAGAGTTCAGTACTGCATGTTTACTGTATGAGCGGAAATGGATATATTGCCAGATTAAATATTTGCTGTGCTAAAAATTGAAAAGTTAATGTGCATTTTAACATGATTATTATAGCATCTGCGTGGGAACACATGGGGAGATGATTAATGCATGAGTTATGCATCTAATAAAATGATATTTAAATATGCATTAAACCATGAACACATAAAGCTAATGGCCACTGAAACTGTGGCTCCGAAACATAAAACACTAAAATGTCACAAAATTAGTATATAGGGTTTTGCATCTGTCAGACCCAATGAACTTTGCCAACAATTCCATTCTTTCATAGCATTTCTTGTTTATTTCTTTATAGTCTACCATCTCTGTTGGAAATGTGCTTTCAACTTTTTTTAATGCAGGTTCTGTCATTCAACTCTATGAGGAGCCATTCCCTTGCTACTTTAATGACCTCTAAGACAAAATCTGGCAGCTCCTCCCTCGAGCTCCTGTGCCACCTGCTTGTTTCTCTTTCAGGAACACAGGACACCTAAATCCTACAGATTTGCATTACTTTTCTGCTCGCCTAATTAAAATGCCTAATGTTACTGCAAAAAAGTGAGACTCCACCGGAGTTCTTTTACCTATTGATATGTCACAATGTCAGGCTCCTCAGGGCTTTGTGAATAGAATGATAAAAAGGGCTATGTCTAATGCCATGCTTCTATTATTTCTTTCTTCTATAACAAGGAGTATAAATGCCGTAGGATAAAAAAAGTCTACTAAAAAAATCTTAAAATGCCACAATGCTGTTTATTTTATTTTTCTTTGGTACATGGTTATTACAGATGTAAAATAGAGCATACAAAATTGTAAAAGTCAAAAAACCCTAAAATACTGTTTTATTTTATTTAAGGTAATATCTGCTATTGATAGGGGGCTAGGGGGCAACATGTTGCTCACCAACCCCTTGGATGTTGCTCTCAGTGCCCCCAAACCAGGTAGTTAATTTTGAATTCATGATTTGGTGGCAAGTTTTGGTTGAATACAAACAAGATTTACTACTGTGAGTGCTTATGGCTGTATTTACATAGACCTTTCTGATAAAGCTTACTTAGTTTTTACTTTCCTTCTCCTTTAAAGACATTGCCTATGGATGGACAAATGACCCAGCATGGGATATTTTTCATTACTTTATTGAAAATGAATGAAAAAATGTTATTCTTGCCTGTGTGCCTCTTTCTGCGGAGAAATGCAAACTCAACTATTTCTCCTATGTTCCTTCTTAAATAAGCTAGTGTTCAGGAAAAACAATACGCTGATGCTTTGGCTGCATTTTTTCCAATGCTCATGTTTTTTTCTCAAACTCAGTTTTTTAGCCTCGTATGAGTCCCATTAATTAACTCATTCTAAGGTCACATCCTCTGGCCATGGTATTTAACAGCCTAATCTAAATATAAGCAAAAGGAAATGATAATTGCTTATTTAACTGAGGAAACACACCTGCATTTTGGGTAGCTATCTATACATAAAGGACTCGTAAAGGGTTTTCTAATTAATACTAGAGTTTGTCCTAGGCTAAAACTGACCTACATTCAGTCTGAGGATGTTAATGGCCCAGCAATACTAAGAAACAGAAATATCACATTTGAGAGATGAAGAATCTAATTGATAGGAAATGCAATCAAGGTCTTGGCCAAGTCATATCAAATCTATCTTATAGTTTAAATCTGTGGCTACTGTCAGAGTCATTTAATACATACAGTATATACTATAATTTCCTGGATCATCTACTGTGATTACCCAGTATTACTTGGCTGCAGTCAGATTGTGGTTCACATGTCATTCACATGAAGTCCAGATAATGATAGCTGTTAAGTTTTCAATAATGTACACTCAATAATAGCCCTCTCAAGGTATAGGTTTCCAGTTATTTTATCCAGGGATTCTAGCATTGTTAGCAAACATCATGAAACTCCCTCTGTCTTTGAGAGGAAATACAGTCTGTTTGTATGTCATTGGCACAGTTTTATTATTATATGTCCTATTTTATAAATTCGTTTGAAAAATATTACCAAATACTGGAAATAGGAATGAGCACATTTTTTTCTGTCATACCACAAAGATTTAAAAATAGATCTGCAGTTATCTTATTGGAGATACAGGAAAAATAGCAATAATAATAATATAAGTGAGTTAATCAGAAACCTAAATTGGCCCCATTATTTCTCTCTCATACAAAAAAAACACATTACACCCAGGCAACACACACCACAAAATTTTCTCAAAACAAGCAAACACATCAAAACAAGCAGTGCAGCCAAGTATCTTCATAAAAAATGCATTTATATTGCATATGTAGTTATTTGTAATACAGTAGAACCCCAATTTTACATCTCTGGATTTTCCATTTTCCCAGAAATGACACCATTTTGATGCGGTCCCATAAGAGGGATCTATGTTGTGCATAAAATGCCTCATATAAACTCTTCTTCAGGGACACAGTAATTCAAAGAGCCCTTTTTATCCCTTTAAGTTTAAAGTGGGCTAGGGAACCTCCTTATACAATTAAGCAAAAGGGAGGAGGAGGTCAAGTCAACTTCACCAACTCCAGACAGAAACGGGTGCTTTGCATGATCTTAGGCCCATAAGATGTTAGCCCATGCAATTGTGTTCAGGACAATTGTTTAGCAATCTTACATTTAATGCCTTGCAGCTTCTAATGCTCACTTGCCTGCACATCCAAATAATAGACAAGCTAAGGACATCCATATGCTACCTGCCTCCCCTGAAAGCAGCATGTTTTTCAAAGTAAGGCTCAGCAGTTTGCATGTTATCCTAGGAACCTTGGGGTGTAAAGTCCACAAAAGCAGAGCACTTGGATGTTGCTCTTGTCTTTTTAAATAAGGCTGTGGTATACTCTTTCCTTGTATACTATTTACACTAACTGTGTTTGTTCCCTAAAAACTGAATTTCTGTCTTCTATTAAATCTAGTAGGACATGTACTCTTTTCCTATTAAATATTTATATTGAAGTCCTGTTAATCTCTACCAGAACTTTTGGAATTATCAGGATCAGACTGTGATGACAGAGATGCTGGGAATAATTAACTGGGCCCTCATGGGCTGACCCAGGCCCAAGAAGGATGGGGAAGAATAATGTACTCTGTGTGCTGCGTCAGTTTGATATTGGGAGGGTTAGGGTCCTTGAGGTTTGGGCCCGAGACACCCCAGTTTGACCCTGGGAATCATTCATATTTATAACCCCAGCAAGACACAGCAAAGGAGGGGTCAGGGAATAAGAGGGCACAGCCAGATTTGTGCCCTGGCAAGCTGACATCTCAGATGTCTAACTTACAAAGCATACTGTACAACAAAGGAGATGATTTCAAAGGTTTAGTTGCAAGACCCCATCCAAACAGTTGCTTTGTAACCTAAAATAATAAGATTAGTCTGTTGGCAAACAAACTATTTTGCTTGCTACTGTTGCTTTACAAAAACTTGCATTCACTGTTTATTTTGTAAAATCAAGCACAAAGGTATAAAAACATGTTTAATTTTTCCAGAAGAGCTTATGGCACATTTGGTTTGACAATAGCTTTCTGCTTCCCGCCAGTAGAGAACGCTTTGCAGTGCACTCTGTGTCATCAACAATACAGAAAAAATTATTCTGCTTTGGATTTTATCTATGTTCGCTGACACCTCGGGAATGTGAATTCTATAGAGATCTATGTCAAGCTGAGGAATGCATATTTAGATCTCTGTCAAGGTTGCCCTACACTCTGCATTCATACAATTTCTACATAAAGGCTCAAAACCCTGCAAACGACAAGAGTGAGCTGTACCATAAAATGTAATTCTAATATGTTGCTTTTTCACGGTTGGAAAACCTTCACCCTGTTTTTATGAACTAAACAGAATCTGCAATGTCTCCTGTATTGTTTGGGCTTATGCCTGTAAAATAGGCAATAAATTAAGACTGTAGCAGTTAATTGCTATAGCAACAGCTTAAATTCTAAGGGAAAGTGAAATCACAAGTCTGAATACAGTTATACTATTCCCTTTCCCTTTAGATTCATTAAGATTCATTAAGCTATATGTTTTTCTTTTCGTGTTTTTTTTTCCTTTTATTCAGTTCCATTCTATTTCTGGAACCTATATTAAAGCAATGCTCTATACATAGGGTTGTTTATAAGAAATACTGTACATAAGATGCTAGGGGTTTTACATATAAGAACAATTTACCAAAAGTCTTATGCGGTATAACAAATGCCTCTTCAAAGAAAAACATGGTACAAAAGGTTCCTAATGTAGTTACTTGGATTCTCTTTCATATCTGGAAACACCAAACAATCAACAATAGGTCATTCATTACTGCAAGGCAAATGGGAATGTGCACAACACAAGCTCCAAAACCATTTTTCACATTTTGCACCCTTCCTATAGCCATTTCAAAACTCTTTGCTCTTACCAAATTGTGAGTAAAGAGTTTTGGACTGTTGATATATGCAGGAAAACAGAACTTGTTAGTGTTGCAAATCTATATCTGGGCATAGCAAGCATAGCAAGATAGGGGGTCATTTACATTGAAAAATGCAAAGTGCCTCAGTCTGCCTTTCAAAGTGCAGAGACCTGCCACTTATAAGGCGCTGCCTGTGTTATGCAGTATTCTATACAAGAAGGGCAGGCAGAGAGAGGCACATAGGTGTTCCCTCTCCTTTCCTACTATCTATCCTCTAGCTTGTGCATCATTCAGATGCAGTAAGTGAGCATCAGGGGGTATAGCCCACAATGGGGCCTTGTCCTAACCCTAATGGCAACGGTAAGGACAGAGCTTTGCTGTGCCTCCTGTATCTGCTATCTGCACTGAGCAACAGATTTTTGATCAAGTCTTAGGTACAGAGAGAAGCATTCCCTTGGCAAGTAAGCACATTTGTGCACTCTTATACTTGCCCCCCCCAGATAATGGAAAATAACCCTAGCAAACATCCTCTGTCTTGTCACTAAATGAGCATCATTTAAATTAGTGCTGTCCAACTTATTACATTTACTGGGATGATTATTTCTCATATAGCATGTCCGAGGGCCAGATTTAATTAAAATGATGATGTCATAAAGTGAAGTGTCTGGAGCCTAGGAGTAGACTGGTGGCAAATTAAATCCTTTAGAAGATCACATCCAGCCCCGGGCCTCCTGTTGGACAGTCCTGATTTATACAGACAAGCTAGAGAGCAACAGTGGGCACAAGACAAGTCTGGTACATAACATCTATAGCAGACACAAGTGCTCTGTGCACTCTTCAGATTTCTTGCACATGCGTCCTATAGGTGTTAATGTACTTACAAGACTGCAATGTATGCACAACAAGATTATATTTTATCACTTTTAGATCAAGTGAATATCTGCTTTTATTTTATCTTTTTTGTTTGGTCTTTATTGGGAAAATAGTATAACAGCTTAAGATAAAATATTTCTCTTCTCGGGGAGGGGGGGTCAGCAAAACTTGTGCAAAGGATAAATAATTTGTGCTAAGCACAAATTATTGCATATTCTTAACATCTTTTATTCCAATACCCCAAGTCTATAGGGAAGGGATTATGCCCCTCAGTACTAATGTAGAAAATGCATCAAGTGACAAAATACACTGAATATAATAATCTTTTCTATCTGAAAACTACTCAAGATACAAGAAACAGTGGATACCTACATGTATAGTTATACGTTCAGGAGGCTTTGGGGCACATTTACTAAAACGCTAACATTTTTACAACTTCGCATTAACTTGTTTCCATGAATGTCTTATAGTTACTAAAAAGTCTGAACTGAAAAAGTCAGCAAAAGAAAAGTTGTAAAGATCCTGAATTTTTCAACTTATGAAAAAAAATCAAAAATCAGAAACTTCTAAAGTTTCAAAGCCGGATTTTAAGCCATTTAGATGCATAGTAAATCTCAAGAAAGACACAACTTTTTTACCTATAACTTTTAGCGCCAAAAAATTCCAACGGTTATTAAATGACCCCCTTACTGTAATGTATGAGTGACAAGATTGTTCTCCTTCTAGTAGCTGTTAACAATGAAAAAGGACAATCCCACTGAGTATTCAATAGTATTACAAAGCAAAATTATAGTTAGACTGAGAAAGAGAATCTAAAGTTATATTGGCCCTCCTAACGCGTTTTGCACCATTGGGTGCTTCATCAGAGGTGGTCATGAAGCACACAATGGTGTGAAACGCGTTAGGAGGGTGGAGTAAGGGTACCATGAGGCACTGGGAGACACCTGTTTGTTGTTTGGTATAGTATGTTTGTATTTTTTGAAATATCTTATTATAAATTGAGCCAATAAATGGTTGTTTGTTTCACTGATTTACTTGTTGATTAATATTCTATAATATTCTAAAGTCGATGGGAACTGTTTGCTGCATTTTATGTGCATTACACATGTGCTTCGTTAATTACACCTTTCTCTGTGTTCCCCAGTTTGTATGCAACCAAATTCTGTTCCAGATATCAGTTTGGAAAATTAATACAATATGGGGCTGATTTCCTAATCCACGAATTCGAATCCGAATGGGAAAAATTCGGATTGGAAACGTACATTTTGTGACTTTTTTGTATTTTTGGCGATTTTTTCGTCGCCGTTACGACTTGCACGAATTATCGTGACTTTTTCGTAGCCGTTCCAATTTGCTCTTACATTGTCGCGACTTTTTCGTATTGAGCGCTCGTAAACGGCCGCAAAACTTTCATACTTTGCATGATTTTGGAAGCCTCCCATAGGACTCAATGGCACTCTGCAGCTCCAATCTGGCCCAAAGAAAAGTCACAATACTGAAGCTTGAATGAATCTGAAACTTTCGTACTCGGTGCGACGGCTACGAAAAAGTCACAACAATTCGCACAAGTCGTAACGCTACGAAAAAGTTGCAACAATTTGCGAAAAAGTCGTAATGGCTACGAAAAAGTTGCAACAATTTGCGAAAAAGTCGTAATGGCTACGAAAAAGTTGCAACAATTTGCGAAAAAGTCGTAACGCTACGAAAAAGTTGCAACAATTTGCGAAAAAGTCGTAATGGCTACGAAAAAGTCGCGACAATTTACGAAAAAATCGCAAAATACCGATCATTACGAAAAAAATGAATTCGGACGCTTTTCGGACTTTCGTGGATTAGTAAATGTGCCCCTATGTCTGTAGAGAATGTACATAGCTGAAGCAATGTCTAGAGCATTTATAGTTTTGCATTTTAATGGTCTTGCGGACCCTGAAGAGTTGGGGAAACCGTTCGCTGAAGAATGTTGCTTTAAGAATACCACTGCTCTGCTCATAAAATGCTTTAAACCTTTATAATATGTTTTTTAACCCCATTCTCTGCCTTTTTTACTTGTATAATAGTGCAAGCATATTGGCCTTTAATGTGAAGATATAGCAGAAAGCAAAACAAGCATATTTTGTTTCTAAAGAACTGTCTACCTGTTGAGCTGGATTCTACTAGTGAGTGTGCTAATGCCAGCGGCTGATGAGATTACGACTCCAGCTGCCACACCTTGGATCAGGGTTGTAACTGTAACTAGGGGAGTAATGATATTTCTTATGTAAAGCATTTCACATACTGAATTCTGTGAACTCTATGTTCTTTGTGAATTGCTACTATACTACCATTTGATAAAGCTGATATCTTCCTGTAATTTAACATCTGTGTGGTAATTTTGTGTATGATCCCAAATCCCTGAGTGTACATTAAAAAAAAGTTCCAGGAACCTATCTTGCTTGCATAATGGTGTCTCTATGATAAAGGCATGGGTCACATTTAACTAGTTACATCGTTAACTAACATGAGTTGAAAAAAAGAAAAAGTCCATCAAGTTCAACCCTTCCAAGCAAAAACACACATAGACCCATACCAACCTATCCATAAACTCACATACATAAACTTTATGTTTATAAACAAACATCAATGCTAATTTCAGATTCACAACAGTCTTGGATACTATGCTTGTTAAAGAATTCATCCAGGCCCCTCTTAAAGCCATTAACAGAATCTGCCATTACCACATCTCTAGGAAGGGCATTCCCCAACCTCACTGTGAAAAAACGATTCAACAATGAAAGTTCCATTCCTCTAATCTAAAGGGGTGGCCTCTCATGCTTTGGACTTTTGTAAGTATGCAAATGCACAAATGCACATATTCTATTTTTCTTTTGTTAGTTTTCCTTGATCATTGCAGTAAGGGGATAAATATTATAAAACAAATAAATGCAAGTAAATGTGTGTATTTAATGATGTATTGATACTGGCATCTTCTAATACTGTTCTGTATGAAAGGTTGCTTAATTAAATTTGAAATATTGTCAAAAAGTTGGTACTTGGGTAGCAAATTAGTCAAGTTAAACCATTATTTTTCCATAATGTCAGGACATAGAATGCATCAATATGCACGCTCACATGGCTGCCTAATGTTTACCCATTACAGACCACAGGATGAATGCGCCAATGAATCTTGCTCCATTTTTATTCTGCTTGGACTTATTTCTCAGATTTATTCCATTTCCCTTTTGTTTTGCCTTGACTTGTTCAGTACATAAAGCATTGTGCATTTACATTTGTCTCAGTAAAAAGCATTTCCGATGAACAAAACTGAAATAAATGGAAAAATCAGTGTAGGAAGCCTGTAAACCTGCATTAATAAGTTTGAATACCCCAAAGATATTGATATATATCAAACAAAGGCAATGTTTTTTTTCTGCCATCTGGAAAATAACTGGAAAAAATTAAAACACTTTGATAATTTTCTACTGGCACCTTCTAGCACCCAAACTTTCAAAAACAAACTAGGTTTTGGGGAAAAAAAGCAGAAGAGATTTGAGGTGTCTTTTGTGGGTTGGGGAGTGGTTAAAGATTGGTAAGGGTGTTGTAGGGGCTGCTCTGTGGCTTTTAGGGACATGGGGGGCAGGGATAGACCACAGAGAACAGAAATGGAGATAGGACGGGGGATTTATAACACAAAAGTAGGAATGAGTGAATTTTTTCGCCAGGCATGGATTTGCAGTGAAATTTGACATTTTGCCATCAGCTCATTTTTTTGCTAAATGCCCACAAAATGTCACTGTGGATAATTTGCAGTTGTATCAAAAATTGTTGCGGGCACCAAAAAATGTTGTGGTCACATCTAAAATTGTTATGGTTGCTTCAAAAAATGTTGCGGTTGCATCATAGAATGTTGTGGTAGCGCACATCAAAAAAAGTTGTATTTCATACATTTTTTACCATTTTGCAAATTTTTCGGTGAAGCAAAACGGGACAGATTTGTTCATCACTAATGGTGCTTGTTTTGCTAAGATCAAGGGTGGCTTATACCTTGTTGGGCCCAACCTGTTGATCAGGGTATGCATCAAATTTAGAAATGTATTTAATTTACTGAAGTTGTTACAAAATGGAAACTACCATCTGACTTTTGAAATAGAACAGTGGGACGAGACAATTCGCCTTTTCAATAAAAATGGGCATATCTTGGTATAGCTATAAAATTAAAATTAAAAAATGAATGGATCCAGAGATTTATCTGAACTTGTCAGGTCTTTTTTTTTTATTAAATATTTTTATTTGAGCGTTATTGTTATATTTTTCTTATTTCAGACGTGACTGGTGTGAAAGTTGAAAACAAAACAACTGAAATAAACATTTTCTGGGGTGTTTGTGGTGCCTTTGATTAAGAAAGACTAGCTTCTTTAGTTTCCAGCGTGCATAAATGTTAACATTATTATTCTATATGGTTTAACCACTGTAAACAATGTAAATCTTATTGTACTAGATGAAAAATTAAGAAACAATGAGAATATTCAAGGAACTATAGTATAATGCATATTAACTTTGCAAAATATATTATTTCTGCAACTAAAATATATTTCTTTTGTGTGTGTTTTTCTTAATAAAATGTCAGTTTTTGTTATATGTTTTAGCCTATACTTAAGCGCAAAGAAGGCACAAAATGTGTAAGGCTTTCTTTATTTTGTACATGTTATTTAAACATTTTTGTTAAGTACAAGCCCTTTTTTCTTGTATTTTAGTGTTTAGCCTGTCAACATTTTCCTAAAATTAGATTTATTTTTGTAAGTCCATCTGCAATTCATACAAATTTAACCTAAAAATAATATTGCTCATTAGTTTGGCAGAAACTATATTCATCCAGTGATTTGTGGTTGACCCTTACAGAATATCCGTTTGTGCCATGCATGCCTGCATGACTTGTGTTCACATTTTTACATGTCTTACATTAATCTGTCGTGGACACTGCTTGACTCACTCACACGTCAATACATTGTATTAGTACTTTCTTGATTAAAGGAAGAAAAACAGGAAAAGGTTTTCAAAAGATTTTTTGATAGTTACTATGGTTATAATGTTTGTTATATTGTATGATGCTCACTTTGTAAAATAAAAAATACATTAATTACATGTGGGATCAGTAAATCCTTTTTATTAAAAACCATATATTGTTTATATAAAGTTTATAGCAAAATACAAATACTAAGACATTTATGGAAATGAAATACTGAAAAAAAACTATTCTCTAAACTAAAATATCACGAAAACCCAAATAAATAAAACTAAACCATATATTGTTTAAAGTTTATAGCAAAAAAAATACAAATACTAAGACATTTATGGAAATGAAATACTGAAAAAAACTATTCTCTAAACTAAAATATCACAAACACCAAAATAAATAAAACTGTTCTGCGTTATAATCTAATAGCACCTTTGGATTTAAACCCTACACTTTCTGCTTTCTTTGTTACTAGGCAGCAGCCCATTTATCTAGTTTGTCTAATCTAAATATTTATCTTATTGCTCAATAGGATTAGTGACTATTTCCTGTCACACTTTAATATAGTGTTTAGGAAGGGGTGGTCCTTCCTTTTTGGCCTTCCAGTCTTTCTCCAGGTGGATATGTCTAGGGGACCTGGGATCAGCAAGGCCCAGTGAAGAGTTTGGCCCTAGAGGGACAACCCTTCTAGTGAAAGCAGGGGAACAGAGACCCTATGAACAAGGCTTAGTCAATTACAGGACTTTTGTCCTAGTATGATCTAGGAACATAAGTTAGAGAAATCTAGGAAGAGCAGCCTGTGCTCCAAGGATTTGAAAGCAAAAATGTAGCAAAACACGGGAGCACTTACCGCACCGTACCAAGTGTGCTGTAAGCAGGTCCTCTCCCAATGGGGGTATATAGTTACAAATAGAAAAAATATAGCGGAGCACCACGAGGATAAGGATAAAAAAGTCAGTCTTTATTCCAACATCAATAAAAGGCACATAAGTATCCCCAAGGACCTACGCTTGACGCGTTTCGTGGCATCCTGCCACTTCCTCAGAATCTCCAAAGATTGATAGCTGGAGGTAGTTCTCCCTTAGGACCTGCTTGCCCAAGTGAAGGGACCGCAGTACTGAGGAGGGATTTAAGTTATGTTCTACTCTCTGGAACATTTCTGCTGTATGGCACCCAGAATGTAAATACGCAAAACACAAGAAAAAAGAAGACGTGTGCTTAATCCACAGAGTTACCTCCCAAAAATTTTTTTTGTGGCATACACAGGGTGTTTTCCACCTGAATTCCTAAATTCACAACACATAGAGAAAGATTTTTGTGTTTCTGCCTATAAAATTTAACTTTTATTTAATTACCATTTAAAAATACTTGACATAAATACTCAATATATCGATCAATTAGTAATTAGTTAAAAAACCACTTAACCAACATAGGTCATAGTAGAGTTAATTTAATTATTACTTTGGTAAGTACCAATTAATCCTAAAAGAAACGAAAGTGCAGATATGGGGAAAATGGAGGACACCGAGAGAATCGCCCAAGGGGGATGAACCGTAACAAACAATTTAACCCAACCTATTTGCTCACTCTGGTGGAAGTGGTAGGAGTTAAGGGTTATATGTTCTATTAATAATATTCAGATAGCAGGTAGCGGTTCTCAGCAGTATAGCACACAGCACAAAATATATATACAAATGGCACGCTCACTGCCATACTTGAGTACATCATATAATCACCTTCACGGCGTCTAGAGCAGGTGCGCCCAAGCCATAAGCCCCGCAGACCCACCAGCGTTCATAATGCAAGGCCCGTACCAGCGCCCGCACCTTCATATACAGAGCCCCTGTGCATAGGCTGAGTGCTCCCTTTAATTACGGGACAGTCACTGCTTGCCTTGCACCACCGCCACCCGGTCTGTTAAATGAACAGTCCTCCCCCAGACCTAACGCGGCTGTCACAGCCGCATACCTCTCAGACAGGAGAGACCCGTCCTTGAGGGTAAGACCCTCTCCGTGTCCCCCACCTCCCCTGCACCTTCAAGACCCGCCCAACGCGTTTCGTCACGCCCACGTGACTTCTTCAGGGGCTATCAATGGTTCAACTACTTTACTATTAGTTCTATATATACTCTATGTCCGAGATCGCCATCTAGTGGCCACAAAGCAAATTTATTGTCTAAATTCTAAATAAGAATTTTATATATAAAAAGCTCTAAAGATTCTGTCCATTCTGTATATAAAAATCTCTGAAAATCTATCCATATCAGCGGGGAGAGGGGATAGATAGTAGATGCGGGGGTCAAAAGGAAAAGGACAAACGGAAAAAAGAAGAAAAGAAGAGAAGGTAAACGACAAAACCTATAAAGAACTATTCATGGAGGTTGGTTGGTCCCAACCAGGGAATAATAGTAATACAGGCTATCATCTCTTCCGTATGAAGGGAGTAAATGTGAAGCCCTCATTCAGACCTAACGGGGCTCTTGATTTTAATCTATAAATCCACTCACATTCTTTTTTCAGCAAGAGATTATTAATATCTCCCTTCCTTGGTCCCAATTTTACCCTTTCAATGCCAAAGAAAGATATGGCGGTTACATCCGAACGATGAAAGTCCCTTATATGTCTGGCAAGTGGAGTTTCCTTCTTATTATTAATGGTACCAATATGTTCTAAGATCCTCTTACGCAGTTCCCTAAAGGTCTTTCCCACATATATCATGGGGCAACTACATAAACCTACGTATATTACTCCGGCGGTGCGGCAGTTAATAAATTGCCTGATTTCATATTTAAACTGGGAACCAGGTCTTTGGAAGGTTTTCATTGGTACCATATATTGACATGCTTCGCATCTATGGCATCTATATGATCCCACCGTCGGGGTAAGAAAATGTGATGGTGATTCCCGCCGCTCACTATAATGGCTATGTACCAGGACGTCTCCCAAGCTAGTAGATCTCCTTGCTACTAAAGGTGGTAGTTGGGGCAGTATTGGTCCTAAATCTCGGTCCCCTTTCAACACACTCCAATGTCTCTGCATAATGGATTTGATGCTTTGCCACTGGTTATTATATGTGCCAACGCATCTAATATCAGATTGCTTTGTTTCCATGTCTGGAGCTTTGTTGGAAAAAACAAGAGTTTGGCGATCCGATTCAAGTGCCCTTTTATATGCCCTCTTGAGCCAGCGTTTTGGATAACCCCTTTGGATGAATCTATTTCGTAGATCTATTGCTTTGATCTTAAAGTCATCTATATCCGTGCAGTTTCTACGTAATCGTAAATATTGCCCCACTGGTATCCCTCTTTTTAATGGTATAGGATGAAAACTGGAAAAGTGTAGGAGACTATTCGTGGAAGTTGGTTTACGGTAGATTGAGGTGGAGATTGATCCTTGTGAGGTTAATGTTAGACTCAGATCCAAGAAAGGTAAGTATTTACTACCAAATTCACTGGTGAAAAACAGACCAAAGTCATTCTTATTGAACTGAGAAAGCATACTGTCAAAGTCATTTCTATTTCCCCGCCAAACAATCAAGATATCATCCATATATCTCTTCCATAATAGAATCTTATGGAGAAAGGGGTTTTCTGAAGAGTTAAGGGCACATATTTCCTCCCACCAACCTAAGTATAGATTTGCATAACTGGGGGCACAGGAACTCCCTATAGCGGTTCCCCTAATCTGATGGTAGTACCTCCCATCGAAGAGGAAGTAATTATGCGTGAGAACAAAGTGTAAAAGGTCAATCAAAAAATTAGTTTTCTCTCTATCATATTTTCTTGTAAGGAAATATTTGCTCCCTACTAAACCCAGATTGTGTGGGATACTAGTGTATAAAGCCTCTACATCAATACTTATCAAATGACAGGACGAATCAACTTTAACCTCTTGTAATTTTTGAATAATGTCCTTGGTATCCTTCAAATACGAAGGCAACTCCAGGACACATGGTACCAAATATAAATCAATGTATTTGCTCACATTCTCTGTTAAAGAGCCATTTCCCGAGACAATTGGACGTCCCTTAAGTTTAGCAGTTTGTTTATGAACTTTGGGCAAACAATAAAATGTTGCAATCGAAGGATGTTCGTGACACATAAATAGAAAATCTTTCTTAGAAATTACTCCTGCATATTTACCTTTTTCAAGTAGCAGCTTCAAACTAGCCAGGTAAGTGGTTGTGGGGTCAGAGCCCAAAATTTCATAACTGTTTCGATCCATAAGTAGATCAGAAACCATTGCCTTATACTCTGATTTCTCCATCAAAACCACATTTCCCCCCTTGTCGGCCGGTTTGATCACTATGTGTTCACAGTTTTTTAACTCCTCTAAAGCCTTGGTTAAACCTAAAGAGAGGTTGCCGATGCCTCTAGTAATTTTTAAATTCTCGATTTCTGAGGTGACCAGATTAACAAAAGCATCTATATGTGAGTAAGATGCAATGTTAGGTGTAAAATCACTCTGCTTTTTATATGGGCTCAC
This sequence comes from Xenopus tropicalis, assembly GCF_000004195.4. Lineage (NCBI taxonomy): Eukaryota > Metazoa > Chordata > Amphibia > Anura > Pipidae > Xenopus > Xenopus tropicalis. The sequence goes on along the minus strand of NC_030678.2, from coordinate 50,076,075 downwards.
CACCCCTCTCAAATCAACATCATTGAAGGTGAACCTTAAACCTACCAGGCTAAGGTCTCGGCCTATGTCTATGATTGTCTTATTTGAATACTACCACAGTTGGATTTACAACTTTGTGGGACTTTGATAAAGCTTGTTGTTATTTTGTGATTGTTTATGTGCTCAAGTACCATATAAACATCCATGATGCAAATTTTTGGGCTTTTTTACTAGATTGTGACTATTCACGTTTTTAAAAAATATGCTTGAGTATATTTATGTTCATTTTTGTTCTCAGTGGGTTTTTTTTTCTTCAAATTGCAAAATAAAAATTAAAAGTCTGTTGGAAATTTTCTATAGTGATGAGCAAATCTGTCCCATTTCTTTTCTCAAAAAAATTGTAATATGGTTTTGTTCCAGATGCGTTACACATAGGGGCTGATTTACTAACCCACGAATCCGACCCGAATTGGAAAAGTTCCGACTTGAAAACGAACATTTTGCGATTTTTTCGTATGTTTTGCGATTTTTTCGGATTCTGTACGAATTTTTCGTTACCAATACGATTTTTGCGTAAAAACGCGAGTTTTTCGTATCCATTACGAAAGTTGCGTATTTTTCGTAGCGTTAAAACTTACGCGAAAAGTTGCACATTTTTCGTAGCGTTAAAACTTAAGTAAGTAAATCAGCCCCTTAGGTTCTGGTGAAACCAAACCTGCATATATGTGTTATAATTAACATTGTAAGCTCCACTGGGGCAGGACCTGATGTAGTTAATGGTTAAACATTATCCGTTTAATTCATGCAGAATGTTTGTGCTATATAATTAAAGAAAAATATTTGCTTAAGATTACATTTTCGCTATACAGGTATTTTGATTTTGTTTTACAAATATGGAGTTAACCTAGAAAAAATTTCATAGTAGGTCATGTGGTCTTTAATGAGATTTTTAAATCAAATGAATTAAATGAACATCCATTTAAACATACTGATCATAAAAAATCCACATCTTATAAATAGAACCTCTTGAACCTAATCTTGCTTGTGACCACAGAACTACAGCCACACCACAGAAAAGCAAGTACGGGTATGGGAACACATTATTCCGAAAGTTCTGAATTACAGGAAGGCCATCTCCCATAGACTCCAAAATGATTCCCTTTTTCTCTGTAATAATAATTAGTAATGAGCGAATCTGTCCCGTTTTACTTCACTTAAAAGTTTGTGAATCTTGTGCAAAAAAAAATGTTGTGCATCATAAAAAAATTTTGCTCGCAACAATACTTTTGATGCGCGACAATTCTTTTGATGAGAGACAATTGTTTTTGACGTGAGAGACAATTCTTTTGATGAGAAAGACAATACTTTTGACCAGCAAGACTATTATTTTTTGACGCGCAACAATTCTATTGAAGCTCGCAACAATTTTTGGACGCAAAATATTCAAATATTTTGATCTTAATATAACAAGAATCACTGTAAGTCACCTTATTAAGATTTTAATTTTTTAATTAAGCCTATGATTAAGTACCGCGAGGTACAAAACGCGTAAGGCTTGCTGTATCATGTGTTAGTCAAATAAATATACTGTGATTTTACTTCACTTTTTGTGAACTTCTGCCATTCCTTCTATTTGAAATCCCTGAGTGCCTGCCTATTGATGTTTGTGATGTATCCATAAAGGTAACACACATGTGAGTTTTACAAAGACAGTAGTGTGTTTGGGGGATCCTTAAGTACAGTCTTGTATAAAAAGGGCATTCATTTGAGGGATTACAACATAGTTTTGCCTCTTTATAGGTCCCTGGTAAGGCCTCACCTTGAGTATGCAGTGCAGTTTTGGGCTCCAGTCCTTAAAAAGGATATTAATGAGCTTGAGAGAGTGCAGAGACGTGCAAGTTGATATTGAGGGACAGGTGCACTGTATTCTCAAAAGATTTATGGAGAAGGGTTATTCAAAGCAAAAAATAGATTATGATGTGGAGAGTGTGATGTCTATTAATAGAAATTGTTATGACGAGACACTGGAGGAGGAGCCAGTGTCGCATACTCTCACAGAGGAGAAGCTATCAGAAAAAAGAATATAGGCTGGAGAACCTGGGGTGTAGCCATAGATGGTAGAACTGAGCCCAGAAGCCATGATAAAGGTAGTGTAGAATTAAATAAACAAGATGTGATAACTCAATAGCTTGCAGTGCACCGAAGAAACAAAACAAATATGCAGGCCAGTGACAGTGGCAGCCAGCAGGCAGAGTCAAAGTCCAGTAATCAGGCCAGTAGTGTTTTGTTACCTGCAATAAATTGTAACTACCTTGTTTCCTCAATAGACTTTCCCACCATCAAATTACTTTATTGCTGATGGGATAGCATTTTAGGGCTATTTGCTGCTCGCAGTAGTGCAGATTTAACCACAGCAACAATCCTCCCAATGTGCCATTAGCCTTGAGGAAGCCCCAGTGAGCGCCTGTGTGTATGAAGCAGGGTGTAGCTTTCACAACTCTTTATTTATCACTCAAGGTGCTTTTTATTTAATATTAACAAGAAAGAAAACACTTCAGCTACCACTGACTGCCTGAGACAAAATGGCCAGTGTGCCACAGCCCTTATGGGACATTGTTAGTACAGGCATTTTCAATTTACATCTACAAAAAGCTTCATGGTTGGTTCTAAGCATTTCTCTGCCAGCTAAAATATGCTGTAAAAATGATAAAAACTATACCATAAAAATCCTGAAAGTATCCCTTTAAGGTGACCTTCTTAGATCTTAAGTTGTAGACATACAATCACAGGAACTGTCTGAAAACCTAAATGTTTAAAAAGATTCCAAGAACATTTACTTTTTCAATAACACTTCCTTGTTTTATCAGAAAGGAAGATATATTAGCTGTTTAAAGGGGGCATGTCACCCAGACATAAACAGCTGTAAAATAGTCCTGTTCATATTAACCATGAAACACAATCTATTTTCTTCATTAATACATACATACCTATTGTAAAGTCATTAAAACATCCCAGCTGTCGATCATATACTGTATAGCCAATTACTTTCACTTTTCATTGAGCACTTCCTAGATGTCACTGCAGTGCTCACTATCTTTTTGTGTAGTCAGTGAATGGGCATCAGGTTCACCATTCTGGCACATAAACAAGATTTTGGCATGGTGCAAAGCTTTCCTCACTAATAGTGTCCACAAAATGGACACAAAAATTTGCCTGTTTACTGTGATTGTGTAATCCCAAGGCTAAAGAAAAAAGATTCACATAGTTTATATAGTTTAAGTAAAGTTTATTCTGCTTGTCTAATCTGATAGATAAGAATCTGAAATTACTTCTTAGACTGAAACAAAAAAAAAGTTTTATTTATTGTTAAAGGAACAGTAACACCAAAAAATTAAAGAGCTTTAAAGTAATAAAAATATAATGCACTGTTGCCCTGCACTGGTAAAACTGGTGTGTTTGCTACAGTAAAACTACTATAATTTATATAATAAACTGCTGTGTAGCCACGGGGGCAGCCATTGAAGCTGGAAAAAAGGAGAAAAGGCACAGGTTATATAGCAGATAACAGATGAGCTCTGTAGAATACAATAGTGTTTTATCTGTTATCTGCTATGTGCCTGTGCCTTTTCTCCTTTGAATGGCTGCCCCCATGGCTACATAGCAGCTTAGTTATATAAATTATAGTAGACTTTCTGAAGTAAACACACAACTTTTACCAGTGCAGGGCAGCAGCCCATTATATTTTAGTTACTTTTATACACTTTCATTTTTTGGTGTTACTGTTCCTTTAATAAATAAACTAATCATCATGAAAAAATCAACATGTTAAATGGCTAAATGTGAGTACAAAAGAACAAGCTTGCACACCTAAAAGCTACAAAATGTACCATTTTTATCTTTCGGTCCTAAATTTAGTATACCCTGTATATCAATTTCATATACAAAGAGCATTCTTTTTGCATTAATTAAATACTTAAGGATTTATCCAGTTGAGAAATAGATGGAATTTAGGCTTTCTATATCAGAAGAATTAGTGTAGTTATGTGAAAAATACACAGCAAAGATTTAGTAAAGAGGTAATGTCAGTGCCTTGACATATTTTCAGATCATTATCTTTTTAAATGTTTTGAGGTGAGACTGGTAATGTGGAAAGAAAGATCTAAAGGTCAACTTCTGTATAATCTGTGTTTTGTTATCATTGAAGCAGAATAATTATTGAACCTAAAGCTTAAATAAACATTAAAGTTTGAAAGGTACCAAGGTATTTTTAAAGAATTTCTTTTTTTTCTCTTAGCTAAATTCCAGATTTAATGCCAGATAATGAGATAAGAATATGATTTACTGTGAATATATGTATACTGTATATATACTGTATATATATATATATATATATATGCAAACCTTATACCAACAGTTCAAAGGAGCACTCATGGACCTCTTTTGGCAGTACTGGGCAGGCAAGATGTCAGCCATACTGTGCCACCAAAAAATACTAAGCCCCAAATTTCGGTTAACTAAAATTTTTATCACTCGATTCCCCCAACCAGCTAAATTCAGGTTACAGACGTAAAGGAGTATCTATGGGTTTCTATTGGATACATGTTGTTGAACCCGAGAATTTGCAGGCATGTTGTCCTTAGTAGTGATGGGCGCAATAATTTGGCAGGCATGGATTTGCAGTGAATTTCAGCGTTTTGCCATTGGCTGTTTTTTTTGTGAAACGGGCGACAAAAAAGTAAACGTTTAACCCGAAATAATGTGATAAATAAAACATATACTACACTCTGAGCTTGTAGAAAAAGTTGCTGTAACAAAATATATAATCAGGTCCCACTAACATGCATTTTTTCTACAAGTCCAAACTGCTGAATACAAGTGCTTATTTAAGTATCTGAGTATAGAGCTATAAATCTCAATTGGGAAATGTATTCTTACATTCAACAGAACATATTCCAAAGGTTTATATGACAAGTGCTTGGTGCTGATAAACATTTATTTTTTGTCACATCAGTATATTCCAGAAAATAGAATGCGTTTCTTACCAAATTTCACTGGATATCCGAGTTACAATGTCATACTTAAACTAAAATCTTTTAGATGGAATTTTTATAACTTTCTTTCCGTATTCTACTAAAGCCAGCAATCGCTAGTCTCTTTTTGCTGTTTAAAATGAATGAAACTTCTTTTAAAAGTTATTAAAACTACACAGTCCCAGGACCACATTTTTAAACACCATAACAAGTCACAATGAATGATGGAAAAGGTAAAAAAATACTATTACAAAATATTATGACGTCACAATACATAGTGAAAAAAATATTACTAACCAAATAGTTTTTTTACAAAATGACTGAATTTATGAAAATATAATGAACAGTATATAGCAGAAAATGAATGTCTACAACAGACACCCTGTAAGTATAAGGGAATAGTGATGGGCAAAATATTTCGCCAGACATGGATTCGCTGTGAATTTCCGCGTTTTGCCAATGGCAGATTGTTTCGCGAAACGGATGAAAAAATTTGCCGGAAAAATTCGCTGCACGTCCAAAAATTGCCGCCGGCGTCAAAAACGAATAGTCGCGGGCGTCAATAGAATAGCCGCATGATGAAATAATAGCCGTGGGCAACAATAGAAGAGCCGCGCGACAAAAGAATAGCCGCGCGACAAAAGAATAGCTGCGGGCGACAAAATAATAGCCGTGCGACAAAATAATAGCCGCGGGCGACAAGATAATAGCCGTGCGACAAAATAATAGCTGCGGGTGACAAAATAATAGCCGTGCAACAAAATAATAGCCGCGGCTGACAAAATAATTTTTCACCGTTTCGCGGATCTTTTGAAAGATTCGCGAATTTTTCGGCGAAACGGAACAGATTTGCTCATCACTATAAGGGAACTATCAAGGTTGTCAAATAAGGCAATCTTTTCCTGGTATGCCCTCCCTGTGGTGGGCAATATTCTGCTAATCCAATTGTTTGGCCTCAAGCCCTTACAACAAAAGTTAAGCAGGCCAAGCAGCTGACTATGTCTGAATGGGGCGAATCTGCCCACGTATGGCCACCTTTACTAAAAGATTTCACTCAGATAAAATGGTTCTCATTTGCAAAGCCGAACATAGCATGCAAAGTTCAAAAAAAGCCAATTGTTTATTTGTGTGCTGCATTCAGCATTGTGCAACTGCCCACAAGCCTTTGTGCTCTGATTTAGAGCAGAGACCTGCTGCAGGTCTTTGTGGTCTTGTGCCCCCTTAAAGGAACAGTAACACCAAAAAATGAAAGTGTATAAAAATAATTATGATATTATGTACTGTTGCCCTATGCTGGTACAGCTGGTGTTTTTGCCTCAGAAAGACTACTATAGTTTATATTAACAAAGCTGCTGTGTAGTCATGGGGGCAGCCATTCAAAGGAGAAAAGGCACAGGCACATAGCAGATAACAGATAAAGACCCATTATATTCTACAGAGCTTATCTGTTATCTGCTATGTAACCTGTGCCTTTTCTCCTTTTTTCCAGGTTGAATGGCTGCCCCCATGGCTACACAGTAGCTTATTTATATAAGCTATAGTACTGTTACTTTAGCAAATACACAACTTTACCTGTGCAGGGTAACAGTACATTATATTTTAAATACTTTAATACACTTTCATTTTTGGTGTTACTGTTCCTTTAAGGTGTAAACAACCCCTAATGTCAAGTATGGTCGCAAAAGAATGACTGGCCGGTAGAAGTCTATGTGGTGTATAACCTGGGCAATACATGTATTTGGCTTGATGAAAAGCAGAACCCATGGTATTAGGAAGTAAGATGATTTAATAAATGACAAAACAACAGTGCAGATTCTGTGCAAGGTGCAATTAAACACACAAGTCCATGTGCATGCATAATGCACTCATTTGTTCATTCGCACACCTGCAGCATTGGGGCTGGGTGCGAGAGATCCAAACAATTGCCAAAATCTCAGGCATGTCCAGTCCCCAGGCCCAAGTGTCTTGTAAAAACAAGGAAATATAGATGTGGTTCCCAAAAAACCTTCCACCCTATGCCACAGTCTTGTAGATTATTACAAATCCAGGCCTGGACTTAATGATCCAGGAGGAAGGTAAAGGAAGAGGCTTGCCTAAATAAGCAAATGTCTATCAGTATTACTACAGACAGCCAACTTCAAAAGCCTCCAGTGGTACCAAATGGAATTGCACCAGCAGCTTGCCATATAGACCAGAGTTCGAATCCTGACACAAAAAACAGTTGACATTGATGGACACATGTCTTTTTTTTATCAGTCTCACCTACTATGCTACTATGTAAACATAGTTGAGCATCACAACAAAACTATTTAGATGAAGAAAAGATTGCTGTTTTTTTCTCATCTATTATACAACCTAAATTCTATTCCTTGCTCTTAAATGTAATGGTCCAAACAGTGATCTGAAGCTTATTTGACTAGTTGAAATCCAATTATTTGTTCATGTTGTCTGTCCAAATATTTAGGATATTTGCACACTGTTCAATGGTCAGAACAATGGATGAATGCACCAAACTGTTCCGCGTGCAGTCAGCCTCACAAATCTATATTTCCTGTTATGTTCTTTATTTATATCAATTTAAAGGAACAATAACACCAAAAAACACCAATAAACGTAATGAAAAATATAAAGTACTTTTTCCCTGCACTGGTACATTTGCTTCAGAAACTTTAATATAGTTTATATAAACAAGCTGCTGAATAGCCATAGGGGCAGACAAAAAAGGAGAAAAGGCACATCTTTTACAGCAGATAACAGATAAAGTCTGTAGAATACAATGGGATTATGCATAGTTTGTCTGTTATCTGCTGTGTATCCTATGCTTGAAGGCTGCCCCCATGGCTACACAGCAGCTTGTTTATATAAACTATATGTTTCTGAAGCAAAGGCACCAGTTTTTCCAATGCAGGGCAACAGTACATTATATTGCCATTGCTTTAAACAATTTCTTTTTTAGATGTTACTGTTCCTTTAAGAATAGACACTTTATGATAGCAAAGAAAATGCAGTAAATGCAGTCTCTGCAAATATGCGTGTACTTCAGAGTTCACTAGCTGCATACATCATATCAAATATTTAACAATCAAATGTTAAGGTTAGGATCCCTAGTAATAAACATCAACCTTCACAGTTATACTAGAGTAAATGATTGAATTCAGTAGATTAATAGCAACTGAAGCAAATGAAAGTTGCTGTGCTATGGTCTTCAGAAAATGAATATTGATTTAAAATAACAGTTGTCCAATAAGTGGGCTTTCTTTTTTATATTTCATTTATAATTATCTTGCAAGAACTTTACAACTGCAGGTCCGTATTGTTTGTAGTGCTTTTAAAAATGACTGGTTAACAGTAAAGTCAGAAATAAAGTATCTTTGGATTGAGTTAAATATTCTAGGCTTTGGCTGGATTCAGCAATGGGAGATTGTAAGATTACAGTTAAAATGAAAAAATGTCACATGTATTAGATTGTATCAGAAGTTAATTAAATCCTGAACTCTTTAGAACATCTTCAAAATATATTCTCTTTATGAAATACTGCCCTGTGTTGCCCTGCTATGTGACCAAGCATTTCTAATGAGCAAGATATACAAGGTAACATAATTTATTGTAAAGAAAGTGGTTAAAAAAATTAACTTTTTTTTTTACCATAGAAAACACATAAAGGAGAACTAAACCCTTAGGATGAATATGGCTAGAAATGCCATATTTTATATAATGAACTTATTGCACCAGCCTAAGGTTTAGGATCTTTATAGCAATGATCCAGGTCTTCAAAGTTGTCACAGAAGCTCATGAATTTTATTAGGAATGTCAGTGAAGTCCCATAAAGGACGAAACCGGTCTGGTCTGTAGTTTGGGATCTGATCAGCTATTTTCCTGGATTTTGCTTTAAAAACCCAGTGGGTGAAACTTAGCCTATAAGATAAACCCATGTTAATGGGATATTGTTGGAGCTATTTGGGATTAGTTCCCAGTATTCTTTGTGCTTAAATCCAAGATACAAATTTCATTCAGAAGTCCAAAGAGAAATGGTTTAGTAGTATGTAGTGTTATTGCTGTAAAACAAATAATGAATTATAAATAAGCTCCTGTAACCCCTATTTGGCTGTAAAATAGTCAAACCCAGGCTAGTGTAACTACAGTGTACATGCAACTCTCTTAGACAGGATGGGCCTTCGCTATATGGAAGAAACCTGCAAAGCTGGGGTGTAGTGGAACTAAAACTCACTGAGCTGTGTGCAGTGCAATTTAGCAAAGATGGATGCCAGTTGAACTATAGACAGGATTATTGTCAAAGACAAATGGATAAGCAAGGTTATACTTACAATGCAGATACAGATGTTAAATGATAGTACACTCTGAGAACAACAAGAGAGGGTGCACACCAGTTTATCCCACCTCCTTTAGAGTCTGGGCAAGGTAAATGCACCTGGTCAGCTTGGCATCCCTTTGGAAGCAGTCAGGATAGATACCTCAGTCCTCAGGTTGATAACCTCTACCTTTGAGAGCCTACAGCCGACTGTGGATCAGGGTTTAGGTACTGCCTGTCTCCTATGTCTTAACTGTGGCCCTATGCTGAGGCAACATTGCCTGTATTCAAGGGTACTTCCAGCTACTGTAATTTCCTTGGGGGAGCCGAAACTGCTCTTGCTTCCTTCCATCTCTATCTCACTCTCCTAGAGAGTGCTCTTACAAGAGTAACTATCTAACTGGTCCTTGTTCACGGGGTCCCTGTCCCCGAATTCTCTAGAGTATAGGTTGGGTACTCTAGGGCAATAAGGCTTTCCTGGGGCCTTGTCCTGCTCTCAGGCTCAGTGACCTGTTCCTGAGACACAGAGGCAGCCAAAGAGGAAGCCACACCTTCCTGCTAAACGCTATACTGGAAATCTTATATCTGCCCTAAAGTTAGTACCCACATTCTCAAGAAGAAAAATTAGGGGGAATATATGAGATAATACAGGTATGAGATCTATTATATGGAAACCCATTATCCAGAAAGCTCTGAATAATAGGAAGTCCATCTCTGATAGCCTACTTTTTAATCTAATTATTTACATTTTTTTGAATGAGTTTCTTTTTTTCTATAATAGTAAAAAACTAGCTTGTATTGGATCTTATGGTGTGAAGGTCTGAAAAACCCCAGGTCCCGAGCATCCTGTATAACAGGTCCCATACCTGTGCTTATATTAAAAAATAATTCCCTTTTCAGAGATCTCTGGTAGGACCTTACTTTGAGTATGGGTGCAGTTCCATTGGGAGTAAATTAATCAACTGGAAAAAGTGAAGATTTACAACTAAACTGGTGAAATGAACCAAATCTAAATTTCTAGTGCTCCTTCTGAGCACATTTTAGTTCCCAAGATTGCAGCTTGTATATCTGCCAAGGTTATCATGACAGATGTGGACATCATAACATTGCAAAAATTATTATTTTGTGTGCTTTTATGATTTCAGGGTTTCAATAGGTATGCCTTCCACACATAATCACTACCTATTCATTATTAAGCATGCATGCAAGGTAACCAATCTTGTCATTCTCTTTCCTATAACCCATGTACAGTGCTTTTATTCTCTTCTCATGACTTCCTGCTGTACTGTTTTGGGTGGGGGCAGAAGCAGAGCGCAAATGACCTCTCATCAGGAAAAAGTGATAAGGAGGTGCTAAAATTTTGCTTTTGTCTCCCCATAATATTCCGAAATTAAGCTATAGATTACATAAATGCAAGAAGAGTAACACCATGTAAAAAAATATGAAGCAGGGACAAATAATGGGGCTCAATTACTTATGCTCCTAATGCCCCTGAAGCAAAGCTTTCAGATGCAGAGCACAGCCTGGAAGGTGCAAGGTAGCTCTGTACTTACCACCTGCCATAGGGTATAAAATAAGAATGGGTCTCTTTTGTACCTTGTGCTTCCTAATTTACAAATAGAGATGTAGCGAACCTCACAAAAAAAGTTTGCGAACCCGTTTGCGAACTTCCGCCAAAAAGTGCGAACTTTTGCGAACTTTGCGAACCCCATAGACTTCAATGGGAAGGCGAACTTTAAAACCTAGAAAAGCCATTTCTGGCCAGAAACCTGATTTTAAAGTTGTTTAAAGGGTGCCACGACCTGGACAGTGGCATGCAGGAGGGGGATCAAGGGCAAAAATTTCTCTGAAAAAGACGTTGTTGACACAGCGTTGCGTTTTGTGCTGTAAAGGGCAGAAATCACACTACATTTCTAAACTTGTGTAATAAATTGCTTTAAAACGTCCGGCGTCTACATGCCAATCAAGTCGTGTAAAGGTTACAGCCGGTTCAATGTGTGGTTGCTGCTTAGTGCACTACTATGTGCAGCACACCTGTCTCCAACACACACAGACGGAGCTGCAGTACACAATGAAAAGAAGACTAGAGTAACAGTTATCAGAAAATAAAAGCAGTCCTTACAAGGACTATTGGGTTACAGATGAGATCAGCAGGACAGCTGCCCACAGCAGCTACATACAGAGCAGTAGAAAGTAGATTACTAGTCAGCAAAGCTACCTAAACTGTCCCTCAAACCCCTGCACAGCTCTCTCCCTATGCTAACTCATCAAGCACACACAGGCAGAATGTAAAATGGCTGCTGGGCTTCGGTTTATATATGGAAGGGAGTGGTCTGGGGGTGGTCCAGGAGGGAGAGCTGCCTGATTGGCTGCCATGTATCTGCTGGCTCTGGGGTGAGAGGTCAGAATTTGGCTCCAGCTAAGGCGAACCCAAAATTGCGAACTTCGCTAAAAGTTCGCGAACTTGCGAACTTGCGAACACCCGATTTTCGTGCGAATTAGTTCTCCGGCGAACAGTTCGCTACATCTCTATTTACAAAGTAAATTTAGGTTGAGCAAAAGGAAATAATCCATCAAGTTCAACCCAATGTATAAATAGGCAGGTGGGGAATTTATGTGCCACCTCCAGTTTGGTCATCATAGATTATCAGCAATCTTTGCACCTGGTGGGTGCAGTGCAAGTGTAAAAATGATGGGGTGTATGCCTATTGTTTGTACTTTTTAAAATTATATCAAATTTACAACAAATATGGGTTGCTTAAGTGTCAACTACCTTGATCTAAAATAATAGTATTTTTGTTACAGACTTGTACAAGGAAGCAACAGATAGGAATGATATGTTAAGCAAGGATAGCTTTTGTGCAGCAGGGGTTATTAATGGAGTCCCTTAGAGCCAATTTATAATAGCTAAACGAATAACATCAGCTGATGCTCTAATTAAAAAAACACCAGATTATTTATTTGAAAAACATATACATACAGAGAGGGTATAGCAGACCAGAGCTGAAAGGTACAAATAAGAGGTGTCAGAAGAAAAGTGAAGACCTTTGAAGAAATGATATAGAAAATGAAAATAAAAAGGGAATACCTTAGGGTTCACTTATGATCTTAAATAAAGTGAGCAAGGTGCAATATTAAACTTGTAAATCAGCGTGAAAGCAAAAACATTTTAGAACCCGGCAAGGGTTTGTGCTAAAGTGATTGATAAGCCATTAGGTTTATTTTAGATGAAAAGTTTTTTGGAAAGCCCTCTAATTCCAGAATCACTATGACGTGATTTAAAATATGTATCACTCCTTACAGTTATGAGTAAGCACAAATGAATATAACTGAAGAAGTGCAAGTCTGTGTGGGTATTCATGCACAACTTATTATAGATAGAACATGAACTCTGAGCACAGTTTCTCTTTGCTTATACAAAACAGCATGTCTGGGATTAAATAGTGGTTTGCAAAGGTTTCCCAGCCTATAGCATGTTGTTTTGCCTATACACCTTCTGTTACAGCTTGTCTTTTCCCTGCGTCTAATGGGCTGTGAACAAATCCCCATGCAACTGTATACATACAGTTCTACACAAAAGAAGAGTTTTAATACTTTTAAAGAAAGGTTTTAGCTGTGTTTGTTTCACTTTAGAACAGAAAAATTATAGTGTTTTGTTATCAAATTAGTAGTTTAAGTAATAGATGAGATTACTAAGGAGCACAGTTACCCTGTGGGCAGACAAATATACTATAAACCTGACAGATTTTACATACATACATAGTAACATATTATTATTTAACTTGTATTTAAACAGCACCAACATATTCCATAGTAATGTACAATCAATAAGTTTATACATTAAGCACACAAAATTACATATAAAGCAACCAATAACTAATACAGGAGGTAAAGAGAGCCCTGCCTAAAACTTAGGTTGAAAAAAGACACTTGATGCCTCTTAAACTCTCCTGACTCCGTGATAGCGATCAGACCAGTCTCTGGATCAACTTAAATACTAATAGCTATTTTAAAGAATCCTGTGTTTCCTCAGTTGCTAAACAGCCATTAGAGATGTAGCGAACCTCACAAAAAAAAGTTTGCGAACCCGTTCGCGAACTTCCGCCAAAAAGTGCGAACGTTTGCAAACTTTGCGAACCCCATAGACTTCAATGGGAAGGCGAACTTTAAAGCCTAGAAAAGCCATTTCTGGCCAGAAAACTGATTTTAAAGTTGTTTAAAGGGTGCCACAACCTGGACAGTGGCATGCAGGAGGGGGATCAAGGGCAAAAATTTCTCTGAAAAATACGTTGTTGACACAGCGTTGCGTTTTGTGCTGTAAAGGGCACAAATCACACTACATTTCTAAACTTGTGTAATAAACTGCTTTAAAAGTCATGTAAAGGTTACTAGCCGGTTCACACGCAAAGACAAAACGCTGCGTTTACTGCAACGAAAATAAACGCAAAAAGCTTTAATGATACCGTCAAGTGAGCGAATAATAGTTTTTACTAGTTGCTTGTCACCTCCAGGACGTTTGTCCTGTCAGTGGGAATATTTCTGTAGTGGTGTGTTTAGCAGTCACCGTGCTTGTGCGCACGTGCACGGTCAGGCAGAGGTAATTCAATGTACAGTGACGTGAACCAAAAAACACTGATTCTGCAGTGTGGGCCCAGTTTTGGCCTACTTTATTTGGCTGTTGCAGAACCCTGAAAAATCAGGAATGTGTACATTCCTGAAAAATTATGTTTTTTTTGTCGCAGCCACTGAAGCACAGAGGACAGAAATAATATGTTAGATAAATGTTGAAAATCTTTGTTTTTTTGTTGTCGCAGCCACTGAAGCACAGAGGACAGAAAAAATATGTTAGATAAATGATATAACAACCATTTTCTCAGGCAAACCCTTTCCCAAAACTAATATAGCATACCAAGCACTGATCAACCATGTTTTAACAGCGAATTTCGATAGCTGCACATTGGAAAACTCCAACGCCAGCCTGACTGTCCCTTCTCAGCCTGTAAGTTATAACTTCTAATGCTAACGGCCTAATGCTGCACAAATATGGCCGCCCCCTCATAGAGGGACATGGGGGATCAGATAGGGAATGTAAAAGGTTGGACAAATATATGTTAGATAAATGTTGAAAATCTTTGTTTTTTTGTTGCCGCAGCCACTGAAGCACAGAGGACAGAAAAAATATGTTAGATAAATGTTGAAAATCTTTGTTTTTTTGTTGTCGCAGCCACTGAAGCACAGAGGACAGAAAAAATATGTTAGATAAATGATATGACAACCATTTTCTCAGGCAAACCCTTTCCAAAAACTAATATAGCGTACCAAGCACTGATCAACCATGTTTTAACGGCGAATTTCGATAGGTGCACATTGGAAAACTCCAACCCCCCTACCTTAGCTGAGGTCAAACGAAGACGAGTAGAATTTAACAAGGTTTTTGAAGCTGGTATTGCCAGACTAGCTAATAGAACCCCCCACTTTCTCAAAATTTGGACGCCCTGGGAACTGTACGCTAATGAAGGCTGTAACCCTATTGTAGCGTTGAAATATAACTACCTAATATGTGTCTTATCAACTACCTTTTTTCATCTTATCTTGAACTGAGACATTATGGAATGCACCACCATGAAAACCTATATACACCCTTAATAACCTTACCATGCTGCACTGTTATTACATACATGTTTGCATTTATTACTGTCATTGTACAATTACCATTGTCGAAATCTAATAAAAAATATAAGTTACAAAAAAAAGAAAATCTTTGTTTTTTTGTTGTCGCAGCCACTGAAGCACAGAGGCCAGAAAAACTCAGGATTTACCTGCCCAAAAAGTTTGGCTTAAAATGAAACAAGTAGGATTTGCACCCTAGTTTGTACGGTGGTGGAGGAGGACGCTAAAGGACAGCTGTGTGTGGAGTCATGCGGCGTGCAGAGAAGGACAGCTGCATGGGGAGTCAGAACAAGTCTTCCGGCGTGCAGTAACCCTCCGAGATCCTTTCCCCATTCATTTTAATAAAAGTCAGGTAATCCACACTTTTGTGACCTAGGCGAGTTCTCTTCTCAGTTACAATCCCTCCTGCTGCGCTGAAGGTCCTTTCTGAGAGGACACTTGAGGCGGGGCAAGACAAGAGGTTAATGGCAAATTGTGACAGCTGGCCACAGATCAAGCCTGCGCACCCAGTAGTCCAGGGGTTCATCGCTCCTTAGAGTGTCGATATCTGCAGTTAATGCCAGGTAGTCCGCTACCTGCCGGTTGAGGCGTTCTCTGAGGGTGGATCCAGAAGGGTTCTGGCGCTGCCTTGGACTGAAAAAACTTTGAATGTCTGACGTTACAGAGTGGCCAAAGTGCATTGTCCTTGCAGGTGTGCTCATGGGAGGATTACTGGCACCTCTGCCCCTGGAATGTTGAGTGACATCACCCTTAAAAGCATTGTACAACATGGTTTGCAGGCTGGTTTGGAAATGCAGCATCCTTTCGGACTTGTGGTACGTTGGTAACATTTCTGCCACTTTATGCTTGTAACGAGGGTCTAGTAGCGTTGCGACCCAGTACAGTCCTTCTCCTTAAGCCTCTTGATACGGGGGTCCTTCAACAGGCATGACAGCATGAAAGACCCCATTCTCACAAGGTTGGATGCAGAGGTATCCATCTCCCCTTCCTCGTTATCAAGGACTACGTCATCCACCACGGTCTCCTCCCCCCAGCCACGTACAAGACCAGGGGTCCCCAAAAGGTGGCCACAAGCCCCCGGGAAGCCTGCTCCTGTTGGTCTTCCTCCTCCACAAAGCCACCTTCCTCCTCTGAATCCACTTCTGACACCTCTCCTTGCATTGCAGCAGGTGCCTGGGCTCGTTCTGGTGATTCCGCCCAGAAATCATGCTCTTCCTGCTCCTGGTCATGCTAGTCTACGGCCTTATCTGTCACTCGTCGCACGGCACACTCCAGGAAGAAAACAAAGGGTATTAGGTCGCTGATGGTGCCTTCGGTGCGACTAACCATATTTGTGACCTCGTCAAAAGGGCGCATGAGCCTGCAGGCGTCACGCATAAGCACCCAGTAACGGGGGGGGAAAAATCCCCAGCTCTGCAGATCCAGTCCTACCACCCAGTTCAAATAGGTATTTGTTGACAGCTCTTTGTTGTTGCAGCAGACGTTCAAACATCATTAGCGTGGAATTCCAGCGAGTCTCGCTGTCACAAATTAAACGCCTGACTGGCAACTTGTGCCGCCGCTGAATGTCAGCAAGGCATGCCATGGATGTGTAGGAACGTCTGAAATGGCCAGACACCTTCCTGGACTGCCTGAGAATGTCCTGCAATCCTGGGTACTTCGAGACAAACCGTTGGACTATCAAATTTAGAACATGTGCCATGCAGGGCACATGTGTTGAATTGCCCAGTCTCAGTGCTGCCAACAGATTGCTTCCGTTGTCACACGCCACTTTTCCGATCTTCAGTTGGTGTGGGGTCAGCCAACGATCGGCCTGTGAGTGCAGAGATGACAGGAGTGCAGATCCGGTATGGTTTCTGCTTTCCAGGCACATCATGCCCAAGACAGCATGACAACGGCGTACCTGGCACGTCAAATAGCCTATGGGGAGCTGGGGGTGCACAGGTGTGGAGGAGGACACAGCAGCAGAGGAGGAAGAAGCCGAGGAAAAAGATGAGTTAGAAGACGAGTTAGAGAGCGAAGGAGGAGTAGAGGTGGTGGCAGACCCGCATGCAACCCGTGGCGGTGACACCAACTCCACTGTTGTTGAACCACGCATTCCCTGCTTCCCAGCCATCACCAGGTTCACCCAGTGGGCAGTGTAGGTGACATACCTGCCCTGACCATGCTTGGAGGACCATGTGTCAGTAGTCATATGGACCTTTGCCCCAACACTAAATGACAGAGATTCGGTGACTTGGCTCTGCACATGCTGGTACAGGTGTGGTATACCCTTTTGGGGAAAAAAATTGCGGCTGGGTACCTTCCACTGCGGTGTTCCAATTGCTACAAATTTGTGGAAGGCCTCAGAGTCCACCAGCTGGTATGGTAAAAGCTGGCGGGCTAAGAGCGCAGACAAGCCAGCTGTCAGACGCTGGGCAAGGGGTTGACTCGGAGGCATTGGTTTCTTACGCTCAAACATGGCCCTCACAGAAACTTGGCTGGGGGCAGATGAGCAGGAACTGGTGGTCAAGGTGGAAGGCGGAGTGGAGGGTGGTTGACACGGGTCAAGGACAGCAAAGGTAGAGCAGTAAGATGCTGGACCAGAAGGAGCGTGGCTTTGAGTTTGGCTGCTGCCTTTGAGGTGTTGCTCCCATAGTGCTTTGTGTTTGGCGTTCATCATGTGCCTTCGCATAGCAGTTGTACCTAAGTGGGTGTTGGGCTTCCCAAGACTCATTGCAAATTACAGCGCTTTTGTCAGAGGCACACACATTAAAAAAATGCCACCCTGCTGAGCCTTTTGATGCGGGCTTTCTAGCGGTAACAGTAGAAGTTGGGGGTGCGTTGGCTGGCCACAGGTGCCGATTCATGTTGTTGCCCTACTGTTCCCTGCAAGCTGTCCCTGCTTCTTCTAAGTCTTATTCTCCTCCTGCCTCTCTGACTCTCCGTCTCTCCATCTGAACTATCCTCCTCTTGCTCTCTTCTTCTGGGCACCCACAAAACATCAATCTCCTCATCATCACTCTCCTCAGATGCATCAATTTCTTCTGACAGCTCACAGAAGGCAGCAGCAGCGGGGATTTCATCACACCTTATGTCCATCTCTGTTGTGTTGCCTGCCTTAATTATGATATCTGGTGTAACGTCCTCATCTCCTTTATCTTCTTCTGGCAATAATGGTTGCGCATCACTCAGTTCAACCAACTCATGTGAAAACAACTCCTCTGACTCATCCAGTGAAGAAGGGGTGGCGGTGGTGGAAGAAGTGGTATGTGGGGTGCCCATAGCAGAGGAGGATGGGGATGTTGTGGCAAAGTTAGAAACGGTAGAGGATGGGGTGTGCTGTGTAAGCCAGTCAACTACCTCTTCAGCATTTTTGGAGTTCAGGGTAAGTGCCTTCGGAACACTGGTCGATTTCCTAGGGCCACAGGATATCATAGCAGCACGGCCCCTAGTGCCTCTGCGTGGCGGCCTGCCTTTGCCTGGCATTTTTTTTATTTTTACAAAACAACAACAACAACTTGGGTGATGTTTCTGGACACGGAATTATTATTCTTATTTAGACAGAATGTGAAAAAGCTCACACAGCTAGGTGGCACTTGGTTGAAAAAGACACTGGCAACAAGGCCTGCAATGGCAACGTATACACTAGTGGATATAGTATTGCTGGTGGAAAAATGTCACTCAGGTGATGTTTCTGGACAAGGAATTATTATTGTTATTTTTAGACAGAATGTCTAAATAAATATCTTAATGTCTATATCTAATATATATATATCTAATTTCTAAATATCTAAATAATAAGATAAATAAAAAAAAAAATAATAATAATAAAACAAAAGTGATCTCTGGTTGGTGCTGGTGGTGAACTACTAGGAGCAGCACACCAGTCCGCAACACAGCTAGACTAATAGCACTGGGCTCTATAAATTACAGTAGCAAAGTAAAAAAACACAAATAAAAAAAATGATGTTTATGTGTGGTTGGTGCTTAGTGCACTACTATGAGCAGCACACCTGTCTCCAACACACACAGACGGAGCTGCAGTACACAATGAAAAGAAGACTAGAGTAACAGTAATCAGAAAATAAAAGCATTCCTTACAAGGACTATTGGGTTACAGCAGATGATCAGCACAGGACAGCTGCCCACAGCAGCTACATACAGAGCAGTAGAAAGTAGATTACTAGTCAGCA
Source organism: Xenopus tropicalis (assembly GCF_000004195.4). Lineage (NCBI taxonomy): Eukaryota > Metazoa > Chordata > Amphibia > Anura > Pipidae > Xenopus > Xenopus tropicalis. The sequence continues at coordinate 50,056,912 of NC_030678.2, read as the reverse complement.
AAGCTACCTAAACTGTCCCTCAAATCCCTGCGCAGCTCTCTCCCTATGTGCTAATACAGAGCAGTAGAAAGTAGATTACTAGTCAGCAAAGCTACCTAAACTGCCCCTCAAATCCCCGCACAGCTCTCTCCCTATGCTACCTCTTCAAGCACACACAGGCAGAATGTAAAATGGCTGCTGGGCTTCGGTTTATATATGGAAGGGAGTGGTCCAGGGGGGGTGGTCCAGGAGGGAGAGCTGCCTGATTGGCTGCCATGTATCTGCTGGCTCTGGGGTGAGTGGTCAAAATTTGGCGCCAGCAAAGGCGAACCCAAATTGCGAACATCGCTAAAAGTTCGCAAACTTGCGAACACCCGATGTCCGCATGAATTAGTTCGCTGGCGAACAGTTCGCTACATCCCTAACAGCCATCCAACCCTTTCTTGAAGCGATCTACAGTCAGAGGCAGCTCTGTTGTTATGGTTTACGTAGGGAGGTTGTAAGGATGTCACAAGGAATTTTTTCATTGGTCTTGCACTTAAAGGGGTACAGGGCAGAGGTAGAGGCTTTACTTGGGGGATTTGAGGAACCTTTAACTGTAACCGTGAGAGATGGTTTATGGGTGCCTGCCCTAGGTGCCCATCCAATGCACCAGGGAGGGTGGCTGCCACAGTAGATAGTCCATTACAGTATGTAAAAGTTTTGGTAAGCAATTCTGGTTCTTGGTAAATTTCTGTAAGTTTGATTTAGACATATATTCAATTTAATGTTCTGCTAATAATTTGTTGACATATTAATAAAAGATGTGGCCATTTTTATCACAGTCCTGGGTAGTCCTTGTGTTTTTTTTGGGAGGTGGGGGGCGGTAACAATAGTAAAGTATATGATTTAGGAAGACTGGACAGCTGGAGGCTGCACCCGTCAGGGAGCTCCATACCTGTAGCAGTGGATGTAAGGGGAGGAGCCCTGATTGCATCAGGAAGCAGGGTAGTCTCAAGGGGTGGTGGAGGAAGTTCAGATAAGCCAGGAGTCAGCAGAAGCAAGAATGTGTCACTTCCAGTTCAGGATGTGGAGGAGCAGCATCCGGTCCACTTTAAGTGGTAAGTCTGTGGTAAGAGGAAATTTTCATCCCAGTCCTGGCCATTTTCATCCTAGTCCTGAGTGGTTCATGTGTTTTCTATTGGGGGATTAACAAATGGAAGGATGTATAATGGCGAACAGGGCTATTATGTCCTGGTTAAACCCAGAGAAGGACCTCAAAGTCCTGGTAGATTATAAACTTAGCTGTAGCAAGCAATGCCAGGCAGTAGCTGTAATGGCAAGGTTGTGAGCTGTATTAAAAGGGACATAGATTCAAGGAAGGAGGGGATCATTCTTCCACTTTACAGAGCAGGTAAGGCCCCATGTAGAATATGCACTTCTTTTGGTCTTCAGTATTTAAACATAAGGCAGTAAGGACTGAGCGGTTCTGATGGGAACTATACAAAAGTGCAAAGAATTATGACGCAAGTTAAATCTAAATATCCGGAAAGAGGTTTTTATAGTGTGAACTGTAAAGTTGTGGAATTCATTCCCTGAATCAGTCATACTGTCAGATACATTAGATAGCTTTTTTGATGTTTTTTTGTTTCTCTACTACACACTGATTGTTGGTTCACACTGTAGAGCCACTTGCTGTGATTGGTGGTGGCATAAAGCTTTGCCCAATTTAATATACTGAGCCTTCTTTCTCCTTTCAATATGAAATTGATCAAAGAGGTGTCTACTGTGCATGTCTGATTTCCATTGAAGAAGGAGGCAGCAAGCATGTGCTGTAGACAGTTCTTTGACCGACTTCCTATTCAAAGGAGAAGGGAGGCTCAGTATATTAAAGGAACAGGAACACCAAAAAATGAAAGTGTATAAAAGTAACTAAAATATAATGTGCTGCTGCCCTGCACTGGTAAAAGTTGTGTGTTTACTTCAGAAAGTCTACTATAATTTATATAAATAAGCTGCTATGTAGCCATGGAGACAGCCATTCAAAGGAGAAAAGGCACAGGCACATTATATTTTATATATACACGTATATATACACGTGGCTACACAGCAGCTTATTATATAAATTATAGTAGTGTTACTGTAGCAAACACACCAGTTTTATCAGTGCAGGGCAACAGTGCATTATATTTTTATTACTTTAAAGCTCTTTCATTTTTTGGTGTTACTGTTCCTTTAATGAGTGTGGAGCAGAGCTGCTATGCACCACGCGTGCTAGCACTCAGGCCAACACAATGGTTACAGGTGCAGGCACGTGTAACACGGGTTACATCAGCCTTAGAGTAATGTCAGGGATTTTAAAACTAAAGGTTTGTTTTTTCTTTATCCATGTACCACATAGTACCACTCTCTATATACTGTATGTATATCAAGCATGGAGAACTGGCACTCAAGTCACAAGGAGATGTTGAGCCTGGGTGCAGTCCTCAAAAATTTCCATCAACATAGACAAACAGGATCCACTCACACAGGACTTATAGGTCATTTTATACAGTATATTCCATTGAAATGACAACTAATGTTTCGGCTGGTATCCCAGCTTTTGTCAAAGTGGGATAGGCTGAGATACCAGCTGAAACGTTAGTTGTCTGCCTGTTTCAATAAAATATATATATATATCCACTCAACAGTCCGCAATCCAAATTAAATTTATGGCTCCACTTACATTGCCCGGGTGCTGCCAGGGAAATATCACACTAGTTAACAGGCAAATAGCACACTCCAGGGACTTTCAATAAGATATTTATAGTATTCCAGTTGTGCCATATGATCACTGTTTCAGCTCTGGTCTAGAGCCTTTACATAAAAAAAAAAAAATATATATATATATATATACAGTATATATGCTATATATATATACTATGTGGTACATGTTTAAACAATCTAATGCCACTTACCACTAGGTGTGGCCACTTTTTAAGCAATGTTCTCTGGTGGATTTACAACTGATTGCCATATTGATTGCTTCTGCTTTATACATCTGTCAATTCTGAAGTTAGATTTCTAAATCCAGAGCGGTAATACAGTTAGCAAAGGTGACAGAGGCTCAAAGAGTAAGCAATTTTAAACGGTAATTGTCTGGTCCGCAATTGCAGCGACAGGGTCAGTGTGATTACCATTGTAGTCAATGAAGCGGTATTTTCAAGCATTTAACCACCAGCCTACAGAAACTGCGCAAGTGGCAAATCACTCCACTTTCCATTAGCTTTAGTTATGCCATTGCGGTGTTCAAAGCATTTGTGAATAAACACATTGAGTTGTGTGAATAAAAGCTATTGTGAATACATGTTACACATGCAGACTGAGTGCCATTTCCAAGATGCATTCATGCATTTTGTGAACAAAAATACAGCATTTAGGGAAAACAATGTATATTGTATGAATATAAGTATTAGCTGAGAGAAGTAGCAAACCCTATTAAGCAACTATGACTATTTTCTGCTATTTGAAATAGATGAGCTATATTTACTAGATCTCTATAGTGATTTTTTTCATCTTGCAATAAAACTTTTTATCATATACAGAAAATGTTACCTTACAGCACATATTTCCATACAGTGAATCAATGCTTTTTTCATTAGTGTGCCACTTTATTGTTGGTATGAAATATAGTGCTCTGATAGATTTTACATATATTAAGATACATTACAATAAGCTTTAAGTGATATCTGAATCATTCATACCCTTTAAACAAGAGCTGTTTTATCTTTACTCCACATCCCTCCTGTTGCTAATATGTTCATTTCCCCTGAAACTTCCTCCTTCTTTCAACTGCTTCGGTCAAACCAACCCTTAAATTCTTTCTTTGATCTTTTCATGCATTTTTAATGTGTAGTTCCTGCCTTCTCGTATCTGATTTAGAAACCTTAAAATTGCCTTTTTCTCCTATAACACTGACTTGCTTGAATGGTATTCTTCATTTTGTATAAAACCAGAATCCTGGCATGCACACTACTAAGCATAATACTGGTTTATACAATACAAATATAAACACACACTGACACTATTCAAAAAGCCACTTGTGCCTAACATGATCTTTCACAACTTTCTAAGAGCCAATGCAACACTTACACCTGCTCCAATCAGTTATGCAAAAGTGCATGCACTTTGTATTTTAGTTTTTATTGGTAATTGAGCCTTCCTTCATAAATGGCTGAGCCACACTTTTTTTCTGTTTGGGAAAGCTACGTTGATACATAGCCATTAGAACCTAAAACCCAAATCCACAAATCTTTTTAAACAACCGTGTGGCACTGTATGAAACAGAATGGTGTTGCAAGATCTGCCCATCTACCTGCCTATGGACTAAGGGGGCATGCGTGCATTCTGAAGGGTCTGGATCCAGGCCTTTTCTGTTTTCCTTGTTTTCTACTTTCCTGTCAAATCTCTTTTTCCATTCTTGTATATGTAATCCTACTTTACTTTCCTTATTCCTTCATTTTTACAAGTACACATATAGGGTACAATATATAGTGATACAATGTCTGTGAAATTTTATATCTCTGTATATTATATCTTTAGATCAAAAAACATGGGATTGTTTTGTATTGCCTAATGCCTAGTGCATTTGTTGCAAGGACTATGATTTGAGAACTTAGTTGCTGGTGTTTCACTAACCTAGCTGGTAAATCACCAGTAGAGATGTAGCGAACTGTTCGCCGGCGAACTAATTCGCGCGAACATCGGGTGTTCGCAAGTTCGCGAACTTTTAGCGATGTTCGCAATTTTTGGGTTCGCCTTAGCTGGAGCCAAATTTTGACCTCTCACCCTAGAGCCAGCAGATACATGGCAGCCAATCAGGCAGCTCTCCCTCCTGGACCACCCCCGGACCACTCCCTTCCATATATAAACCAAAGCCCAGCAGCCATTTTACATTCTGCCTGTGTGTGCTTGATGAGTTAACATAGGGAGAGAAGCTGTGCAGGGGTTTGAGGGACAGTTTAGGTAGCTTTGCTGACTAGTAATCTACTTTCTACTGCTCTGTATGTAGCTGCTGTGGGCAGCTGTCCTGTGCTGATCATCTGCTGTAACCCAATAGTCCTTGTAAAAACAGTTTATTACACAAGTTTAGAAATGTAGTGTGATTTGTGCCCTTTACAGCACAAAACGCAACGCTGTGTCAACAACGTATTTTTCAGAGAAATTTTTGCTCTTGATGCCCCTCTGGCATGCCACTGTCCAGGTCGTGGCACCCTTTAAACAACTTTAAAATCAGTTTTCTGGCCAGAAATGGCTTTTCTAGGTTTTAAAGTTCGCCTTCTCATTGAAGTCTATGGGGTTCGCAACGTTCGCAAAAGTTCGCACTTTTTGGCAGAAGTTCGCGAACGGGTTTGCAAACTTTTTTTGTGAGGTTCGCTACATCTCTAATCACCAGATAGGGCCAGAGGCTGTACTTTTCCAGCAGCACTCACTTGTAGGGCTCTTAAGCTTTCCTTTCTGCTTTTCATAACATGCAGCACTCCACCAGGAAATCCAATCCACCCACTACCTGCCCCATGACATCATTCCTCCCCTGATGACATCACTGTTGGCCAGTAAGTTCTGCCAATAAATGTGGCAACCCCAGTCAGAGTTGATTTATTCAGAGGTCAAGGTAGGTAGCACAACAATGAGTTGGTTCATCAAAAGTCAACACAGGAATGTGCAAGTACTCATAAGAAATCACATTCTGTTTAGTGATGAGCAGTTTTTTCACGGAAAAAAATGGAGCTGCATCCGGATTGGAGTTACATCAAATTGGGCGCGGTTGTACCAAAACGCCTGCAGTTGTGTCAAAATAGGCGTGGTGGCATAAAAAAATCATGCGCGACAGAACACTCTTGCAACACCCGCATTTTGCTAATTTTTCATCATTTCGCCAATTTTCCTGCAGTTTTGCAAATTTTTCAGCAAAGCAAACTGGGACAGATTCGCTCATCACTAATTCTGTTCGTAAACTCCTCCCCACAACATCTTTTTTTAATTCTTCATAGGGTTTCTGCTACAAGAGCTTATTTTACAGGTTTTGCAGACTTTGCTTACTACCAACCTATAGTATTTCTAACCATGCTTCCACTTTCCATTACCTATTGAATCCACAGGTTTTTTTCACTTAGGCATTCATTTATTGATGATTCAAATTGAAATCATGCAGGTCCTGTGCTGGACTCATAGACATTCAACTTGTGCCAGGATAAATCAGGCTGATCTATTAATTCAATTGAACTTATAAGCCATTTCAGTATCTTCAAACAAAATCATTATTTATCAGTGTCTGATGTAATGTAACGAGTGGTTTGTCTTCCATAGAAGGCTAGGGTCTGTATTTGTTTTAATGCTTTCCAATATCAATATTGCTCTAATGCACTTTCCTGGAAGTTTTGACATTTTCCTAGAATTATATTGATTCAGAAAAAGGCATTTTGACTCAATATTTAAATTAATAGATGTCAAATTAATTAAGGTTAATTATCAGAAATTATTATTTCCTGTCAGGTGATCTGTGAGGGAGCACACAAAATGGTGGCTCAGGGGAAAAGATGGAAAAGAGCAATATTTGCTTATATATATATTCCACTTTGGTAATATTCTTTAATAGGCCACCTATGATATATGTTGGTTAAGAATTCATTTTGGGAGTATAGTTTACCTTTAATTTTAATGAATATAGGATTTTCACATTTATGACAGTGGTGTAAGGCACCCATACTAAGGGTATCACACCTGCATTCCTATGGGATTATGGATAAATGTTGTTTAAATAGGTTGAGTTAACCCATTGCCAGTTGGATGGCTTAGAGCTAGGAACATAATTAGATTAAATGTTAATGAAGATGGGGGAATACCTACATTACAGATTTCGTATTGATTATTACTCCTCTACCAGCTCTTATAGAATCAGCACAAAGTTTTATGCATGACATCTATTTTTTTATGCTGATCTGATATGACCCCCTCATAAATGAATGTAAAAGAAATTCATACCATTCCCCAAATATGTTACTATTCACCTTTCCTTGCTATATACACATTGTCTTCTTGATTTGACACTATGCTGAATGGCACTAGTGATCATGAGATGCCAAGATGCATCATTTACTTATATACTAAACCTCTGATTTTGCTAAGTTACAAAATTATAGGAAGAATAATAGCTTTTGCCATCAATGTTTTAAGGATCATAACCTGTTTGGGGGTTAAGTACTGCAGAGTTAGCATTGGCAGACACTAATAAAACAAAATGAGGTCTTGTGCTTACAGCATTGGCTATTCATAATTTTTATGTGTTTTACGATCATAAAACTGTACCTAATTGCATTATCACACATTTACTAATGGCACTCTGAGAACAAGGACTACACCAAACCTACCAGACAAGCTGCCAAAGGAAACATAACTTTCTGAACTCTGGCTGCACCTATGGAACCAAAGAGAATTAGTGACGAGTGAATTTTTTTTTAGCCGGGCCGCGGCAAAATTCTGCATTTCAGCAATTGCGAAAAAATTCACAACTCAAATTTTTTTGCAAAAATGCAGCAGCTGCTGCAGCTTGTTCTTGAACAAGCATAGTACCCAAGGCTATTGTGATATTCGTATTAATGGTTGCATATATAGTTTATGTATGTGAGTGTATAGATAGATAAGTATAGGTTTGTGGGTGCTGGGTTTACTTGGTAGGGTTGAACTTGATGGACTTTTTTTTTTTTCAACTTAATTTTTATTATAAAATACATGTATCATAAGACCCTATGTAACTACGTAATATGTAAAAATTTGCTGTGGCGAAGCAAAACAGGACAGATGCGTTCAGAATATATCTTTCAATGCACAGAGAATAAACATGCTGGTTATATATATATATGTGCTTTTTAAATTTTGTTTCCTGCATGCATTTTGGAATACCACAATCATGTACTGGGGAAAAAAAGGGTTAATTCAATATACATGAAAAATAAAGATCTCATAAGTAGTCAATAAAGCATTGCATAGCAACATGCAAATGCATAAATTATTCATTGCATTACTACTTCAGACCCTCTAGTTAATGGCTCATTAACGGTTTACATGCTCAGCCTTATTTTTTTATTGTTCTTTAAACAAGGCTATAAAATTTTTGGCCATGCAGCAGCATATACATAAGCACCGTATTTATTATGCTGGAAGATTTGCCAGCTCTGGAACACCTGCAAACTGCAGACACTTTGGGGATTATTTAGAAAGGCATGTAACTAACATATTTAGTAAAAGTTTAATTTACTGTGGAAGACTATGCTGTGCTAGATAGGTGATGTATATTTGTTTGGCAGCAGCTTCATTTGTAATTATTGGGAATACAGTAGTGACGAGCGAAATTACTCATTTTGCCATTGGCAAATTTTTTCTCGAACTGCTGTAACAATTTGCAGAGTTAGGAAAAAGTCACGGTTGTGTCAAATAAGTTGTGGTCACATCAAAATAAAGTTGCGGTCACATCAAAAAAGTCAGTCATGTCAAAAAGTTGCGGTCAAGTCAAAAAAGTCATGTAGTAGCCGCATTGTGCACATTTTTTGCCATATCATGAATTTTTCAGCAGTTTCTTTAATGTTTTTACAAAGTAAAATGGAACAGATTCCCTCATCACTAGAGTACAGATATGGGATCCATTACCTGCAAACCCATTATCAAGGAAGTTCAGAATTACTGAGAAGGCAATCTCCCATAGATTCTATTTTGATCAAATAATTCAAATTTAATTTTTATTTCTTTTCTGTAATAATAAAAAAGTACCTTGCACTTGATCCCAGTTAAGATAGAATGAATCCTTATTGGAGGCAAAACAATCCTATTTGGTTTAATTCATGTTTGAATGATTTTTTTAGTAGATTTAAAATATGGAGATCCAAATTACAAAAAGATCCCTTATCCGGAAAACCCTAGGTCACAAGTATTTTGGATATCATGTCCCATACCGGTATTTGGCATGGCTTTAAACTTAAATGGGGGAAGAGTGCCCAGATTGTAACTCTTCTGTTACTGGCATCACCTGACTGTAGCTGGGAAGGGTGGGGGCTACAACATGGAGCTGGCCACTGCTCCTGTATAAACTATAGCTAATTTTAAAACATTAGGCGGGGGTGCAATGAGGTTGTGACTACAAAATACATATAGACAACGTCAAGAGATCCTCTGCACTCACCCATTATCAATATATATAGGAAATTAAGACATTCTGTGCAGTAAGCTACCAAGAAATGCCCTCCCCTTTAAGCAAAACAGGGATTGTTTGTCCATATATTGCAATGTACTTCAACAATCCCTGTTTTGCCGTATTCTTAAACTCAAACTTTTCGAGTTCTTAGAGTTCATAAAATCAAAAATTCGAGATATTCAAGTTTTTTTATTTGAATGAGTTTTTCTTAAATAAATGACCATTTGATATGCAAGTCGAATTCCCAAACTCAAAAATTAATAAAAAAAAAAGCCCATAGAGAAAACCAATTGGATTGTTTTTTCTGCCTGTATGTATGTATGTATGTAGTTTAGTTAGCTTTAGAATTATTTGCTTAAAATAGACAGATAATGGAACCCAGAATTTGAGTAAAAAAAGTCCAAACACTGACAACAGAGACATTTGCAAGTGTTCTTTTAAAGGGAAAGCTTTAAAGAAGAATAAAGTCCACAGTAAACATTTCCTTTTTTTAATTGCAGAGTTATAGGACATCGAATTTTTTTTTTAATACAAGGGTAAAAGATAAAATGGACACAAAACAACAATATGTATTTTCTGTATACTGTACGGTACTACTTTTTGATAGTGTAATCTGTATTCCTAATCATTATTGCACTGTAAAATGATGCTCTGTTTTAGAGCAGTTTGAGCAAAATAAGTGGATATTTTTCTTGGTGCCTGGAGTTTTTTCTTTCCAAAAGGAAATAAAGGAAGATAAAAATTACTGCCAGAGTAACACATTTATCTGATTTATATAGCTATGAAATGAGTACTACAGTTTAATAACAATGTTTGAATTCATCAGAGCTATTTTTACATAAAGTCATTATGTGCAGAGTTAAATAACAATTGCTAACAAGAAAATTACAGAAAGGTTAAGAATATTCTTACTTAAACCATTTTTTATGAAATTGCTTCTTGCTACATTATAGATTTGTTTATGTCAACGTGAATAATGCATTTTATTTCCTCCCCCCCCCCCCAAAAATAATGTGTATAAATATTTAAAACTCAATGAAATGTGTATCTCTGATGGTTTTTGTGTGATTTACAGATCAGTCCATTTCCCAAGACACTAGTTTGGCTGGGGATTTAAGAAACATAACTGCTCTGTCCTTAGGATATCTTTCGGTGATGAGATTGAGTCGAGGAAATGAAAAGTGACATTTTATGTTGAGTGCTGTTATGACTATGTCATTCCAATTTTCAAACAGATTGAGCTGGCAAAAAATAAATGGCACTATTGAAAAGCTCAAAACGGATGAAAGATGAATGGTGATCTGATTGCTGCCCATTGAGGATGCTACATGATGCCCAGTTTGGAGTCCTTGAGGCCAGTTTAGTCAAGTAATAATGTCTGTGCGCTTACCCGCACAATGAAAAAGATTGTCTTGTTCTTTTTGGTAGCCATCTTTTGCCATGGCTCTTTGATATGTAATTAATAGAATGTCAAAGACTTACAATAGAAACATTTGCAAATGTTGTGTATAATGTTATTCTGTAAAAAGGACAACTTTAAAGGAGAATAAAGCCCACTGAAAAAAAAAAACTTTTTTAATTGCAAAGTATTTGGATATAGGAAGAAAAAAGGTAGGTAATTTATAAACAAAAGGGCAAGAGCTAAAATGGACACAAAAGCAATTGTGCCTATACATGCTCCTTAACATTTTGCAGTGAGATTCAGTGTAGTACAGCCTGCTCTGATTAACACTCACACCTGCAAAAGTACAGGACCCCCAGACTCAACTGAACACCTGCCTGGAGCTGCAAGTAATCCAGAGTTCTCTTAATGGGTGTAAAGCATGCTGGGAGACCAACTTAAACCTTTAGGTTCAGATGCTCCTGTTCCTGGAAATGCTCCTTGACGTTGTGGTTGTGGCATGGGTGCACAAAACCCACCAATCACTCCCATAATAATTTTATGCACTGCACTCTGAGGAATATCTGGTGTTGTGTGTTTTTTCATTTTACCAGGGGGCATGCACAGTGAGATCATTTATTAACACTGGGCATATTTGCACCTGGGCTATAACCCATAGTAACCAATCTGTGATTAGATATTTTCAGCCAGCTACAGGCAGAACAATTAAAGCAAACTTCTGATTGGTCGCCATGGGCAACTGCCCAGGTTCAAATCTGCCCAGTTTTTTCATAAATGACAGCTAGGGGCCCATTTACTTACTCACGAACCGGCCGAATGCGCCCGATTGCGTTTTTTTCGTAATGATCGGTATTTGGCGATTTTTCCGGAAAATTATCGCGCCTTTTTTGTAGCCATTCCGAAAGTTGCGCAAAATGTTGTGATTTTTTTGTAGCGTTCGGATTCATTCAAGCTTCAGTATGGTGACTTTTCTTGGGCCAGGTTGGAGCTGCAGGGTGCCATTGAGTCCTATGGGAGGCTTCCAAAATCATGCTAAGTCTGAAAGTTTCGGCCGCCGCTTACGAGCGCTCAATACGAAAAAGTCGCGACAAGATACGAGCGAATCGTAATGGCTACGAAAAACTCGCGTTTTTTGCGAAAATCGTATTGGTAGCGAAAAAGTCGCGTCAATTTCCGAAAAGTTGTAAAGGTGCCGAAAAAATCGCAAAAAATACGAAAAAGTCGCAAAATGTTCGTTTTCCAATCGGAATTTTTCTAATTCGGATTCAAATTCGTGTCTTAGTAAATCAGCCCCCTAGTGAGAGTAAGTAGTTCTTGTTTGCCTGCCCATGCTGGAGTGTCACCTAATCTGTCCCTCTTCTGTTTTCACACTTTTAACTCTTTAAATCCCCCATTTCTTATCTGCCCAAGCAGTCTTCTCTTTATTTAGATCCCGTCCATGTCTGTTATAGATGATCAGCAGATGCATCTTTCCCAGTCCATTCAGCATTTAATGGCTCAACTACCTGTACATGCTTTACAGGTCTCTCAGGGGGTCTGTCCTCCTTTGCTAAATATCTTTGTTCGTCACCACACTCCAGTACTTCCTTCATCTGCCCTCCATTCAGGAGCTGCTTGTGCTACTAAACCCACTGCAGAAGTGCAAGATTCAGTTCAAGCTTTCACACCTGCATGAGAAGGCTGAGTAAGTCTCTTTGGGAAAGAGAGGATCTTCTGGTTCATGTTTCCAATGCCTTCTTTACTACCTTTCATGAGATTTTTAATCTGCCAGGAGGGAAGGTGAATGTCTCTGTCTGCCTCGTGAGAATTTATCATTCAAGTGTACTTGAATAATTTATGCCTGGATGCAAGGAATCATTGATGGAAGGTTCATTTTTCCTGGTCCACTACTCCATTTCTTGGTTGGCAAATAGGGTGCCAACATTCCAAGGAAAGTTCACCTTTCTTGACATCTTCTTTGATGTCCTCCAGTCTTGTATTGTATATCTCCAAGTTATATGGGAATTCTATTTTTTTCCATCCCTTTTCTGGAGTACATTATCTCTTCTGCTGAGTTTGAAATGGATCCTGCCAAAGTAGCTACTAAAAGCTAAAAGCTAGCTAACTGTTCCTGGGCTTTGCTAATGTATATTTTAGATTTAATAAAGTCTTTTCTCAAATTGTTGCTGTCATCAATGCTCTTACTAAAGGGACTACATTTTCTTGGTCATCTGAGTCACCTTTGAAAAATAAAAGCAAGCCATTAGCTCTGCTTCTATACTGGTTCATCCTGGTATCACCCATCTCTTCCTCTGAGAAACTATTGCCTCTGAATTTTTAGGATCGACGTGCTTTCATTTCTTGAAAATGTCTCTTTATTGACCTCAAGTCTAGCTTCCTGCCCTGACCTCTAGCTGTCCCTCACTACCGTTTTACCTTACCTTTGTCTAAACTCCATTTAATTTTGTACTCTCTCTAGTGTGCTGGTTCCCTAATCAGTCTTGTCACAAAATCAGTGCCCCTAAAAGGAAATGGAGGCAGTTATTCTTCTCTCTCACAAAAGACAGTCTCTCGGGGTTCATAGTTAACAGTCTTTTACAGTAAGCTGGGTCAACACACACAACTAAGAGTTTAGTGAATCAGACATTAATGCAGTTATTAGTAATAACCACAGCAAATAAATATATAAACACACCATTTAGCAGGTGCTCACAGTGATGCTGGAAGTCTTGGAAAAAGGATGCATTGTGGATAAAAAACAAGGCAATAGAAAATCAACCAGATGTAGATCAGGGAAGTTTAAAAATCCTATTACGGTGACAGCCTGTATCCTGGCAATGCAGGGGCTCCTGTGATTCCAGCCCCCCATGCTTACCTTTACAGCACCAGTGGGGATCCGGAGGGGTTGCATCAATAGTTTACTAGCAAAGCTGAATTTCCATTTTACAAACTGGGAATTCTGCTTTTTGCTGCCCTGGTAACTTCGGGGGGCCCCATATCAGCAGCACCCCTATGTCAATGTAATCCGATCAGCTCAATCCAATAACGCCCACCTTAGGGTGGACATATTTGGGAAAAATCCACTCATTTGGTGATCTTTCAGAGTATGCCCAGCTTTACGCTATACTGGACAGCAACAGCTGCACTCCCTGCTGCAGCAAACATGCAAAGATTTACACTAATATTCCCAGAATTGCACCACAATATGTTCCTGTCACTGTTAAGGTGGAAATAGATTGTATTAGAGAGCCTTTCCGTTGACTCAGCGTTCACTATAATTAGTTGATGGGACAGGAAGAAATAAAATCTGAGATACTTCCAGGAACTTTTTAAGTATATTTTGATGAATTTGTTGTAGATATGTGTATGATAATAACCATAGCATTTAAGAAAGCAACACAAATAATCAGTGTTAATAATAGAGGATATAAAAATGTTGTTGTCATTAAAGCTTCTTTATTGTGCTCATTTGTTATCCTTTCTGTAAATAAAAAATGACCTTAGTTATGTTGTTTTCATTGTTCTCTTTATTACTGTTATAAAATATCAAGTACGAAACTGTATTATACAACCTAAAAAAACAACAGAGACAAATATGGATAGAAAATGTGGTTCAGCAAAAGTTTGTTCATATCTCTCCATTTTATAGTTCTGTAATTGCAAGACAACTCCTCAGCCTTACAGGGCAAAGAAAAGATAAGAAGAAAGGGGAGATGTTGGGTATAGAGGGAGATGCTGGGTATATAATAAAGGGGGTCTTTTATCGTAAAATTTACCTTTTCTAAAATAATTATGTCATTTTATGTGTGATTTATGTTTTAAAAATGCTAAGCTGTTGGTACTAAATATATCCAGATTCCATATAATCAAATAATTAATCCTGTTATACAGTTCCATATTTATTTTTTGTTGAAAAACCTGTCCATCAAGTTTAAGCTATGGCATAATGCCCACGCATTATATAGAAGGGTTGAACTGGTGTAGAGTTGCCTTTTTTTCAAGCCAATTGCAAACTGTATTAATGCATTGATTTATCACTTTTTTTTTCATTTTGGCGTGCATGTAAGGAATTTAAACCCCCCTCCTCTTTTCTCATTAGCAATAACATAGAGACTCATGGAAGCTGAAGTTAAGATGTCTTCCTATAATCTTGCTCAACTTTTTTTAACTAAGAAAAAACTTCTACTAGTCACAAGGGAATCTCTCCCGTTTTGCTAAAAAAATTGTGAAACTGTTGAAAAATTAGCAAAACAGTGAAAAATTCACAAATTGGAGCTATTGCGCTACTTTTTGAAGCAACCTTGACTTTTTTGACGCAACAGCGATGTTTGACATGTCCTTGACTTTCTGACGTGACTGTGACTTTTCGGACACAACTGCAATGTGTTTGAAGCAACCGTGACTTTTTCCTCACTCCAAATACATTAAAGTCAATGGCCAGTTTTCAATTTTTTGCAGCAGTTTTTCCAATGGCGAAATGCCGTGAATCTCTGCCTGGCAAAAAAATTTGCTCATCACTACACCTTCCATACTCTGTTGGGAACAGTATATAAAATGGCAACACATTTTTCTCTTTGACTTGGAATGTGAAATAGAAACATAGGGGCACATTTACTAATCCACGAACGTCCGAAAAGCGTCCGAATGCGTTTTTTTCGTAATGATCGGTATTTCGCGATTTTTTCGTAAATTGTCAAAACTTTTTCGTTGCCATTACGACTTGCTCGTAAATTGACGCGACTTTTTCGTAGCCATTACAACTTGCTCGTAAATTGTCGCGACTTTTCTGTAGCCATTCTGACTTGCTCGTAAATTGTTGCGACTTTTTTGTAGCCGTCGTGTACGAAAGTTTCGGATTCATTCAAGCTTCAGTATGGAGACTTTCCTTGGGCCAGGTTGGAGCTGCAGAGTGCCATTGAGCCCTATGGGAGACTTTCCTTGGGCCGGGTTGGAGCTGCAGAGTGCCATTGAGCCCTATGGGAGACTTTCCTTGGGCCAGGTTGGAGCTGCAGAGTGCCATTGAGCCCTATGGGAGACTTTCCTTGGGCCAGGTTGGAGATGCAGAGTGCCATTGAGTCTTATGGGAGACTTTCCTTGGGCCAGGTTGGAGCTGCAGAGTGCCATTGAGCCCTATGGGAGACTTTCCTTGGGCCAGGTTGGAGCTGCAGAGTGCCATTGAGTCCTATGGGAGGCTTTCCTTGGGCCAGGTTGGAGCTGCAGAGTGCCATTGAGCCCTATGGGAGACTTTCCTTGGGCCGGGTTGGAGCTGCAGAGTGCCATTGAGCCCTATGGGAGACTTTCCTTAGGCCAGTTTGGAGCTGCAGAGTGCCATTGAGCCCTATGGGAGACTTTCCTTGGGCCAGGTTGGAGCTGCAGAGTGCCATTGAGTCCTATGGGAGGCTTCCAAAATCATGCAAAGTTGCAAAGGTTTGCCCGCCGACGCCGTTTACGATCTGATTTTTTCCCATTCAGGATTCGGATTCGTGGATTAGTAAATCAGCCCCATAGAGTCTACATTGCTGGGAGGCTGCTAAGTTCCCTGCTGACAATTTAGAATCCATGTCATTAGCAGTGAAAGGTTAAACTTTAAAAGCCCAGCACAATTGTTTTTCCTTTAGCGGAGATTTAGGATTTGTTTATGAATGTATATCCTGCTACTACTTTGTAGATCCCCCTACTTTGTAGATTTGGTGTTATTGTACTAATATCTAATAAACTAAGATAGCAGTTGTCTGATTACTTCAGTTCAAGACACCATTTGTGGTCTAGCCTTTGGTCAGCTCCCCTTTATAGTAAGTTATAACTTAGTTACAAATATTGAAAAACCTGGAACTATTCCAAGCAAATCCAGGGCAGCAAATATATGTTCACCCCCAAATCCCCCATCCTAACTGACATCCTGCTGGGTTTTCAAGTGTATCTAGTAGAGCAAATATTCAGTTTCCTCAAATCTTCCCCTAATTAGTCTTTAGGGCTCTGGCACACCGGGAGATTAGTCGCCCATGACAAATCTCCCTGTTCGCGGGCGACTCATCTCCCCGAAATGCCATCCCACGGGCAAAAATGTAAATCGCCGGTGGGATGGCATACGCGGCGGCACGATTTCAGTGAAATCGCAGGAGTTGCCTTGAGAGGAAACTTCCACGATTTCACTGAAATCGTGCCGCCACGTATGCCATCCCACCGGCAATTTACATTTTCGCCGGAGGGATGGCATTTCGGAGAGATTAGACGCCCGCGAACAGGGGGATTTGTCGCGGGCGACTAATCTCCCCGTGTGCTAGAGCCCTTAGACTGAGCCCTCAGTTACTGCTCCTGGTAGGTCAGCAGTAAGAAGCCTCAATAGCAGGTTAAGTAAATTCTAGGATTTTAAAGACTGGCAATTCAGATCATTTGCATTTTGCAGACGTACAAAAACATGGGGCTATTACATCTATTACAGTTGTTCACTAACATTTGGGGCATTTGCATCTACAGTACATGAGCAAATTCATTTGGTCTTATTACACTTATTTTAATGCAAAGAATTTGAGTAAATTATTGAATTTTCTTCTCAACCCTGGAATGAACTATTGCGAAACCTACTGCAATACAGTGATAAAGTACCTTGTTTATTAGTGTTTATTTCAAGGCATTTTCAATAAAGCACTGTTAATTATTTACAAGCACAGTTTCTATGTTCACAGAAACTCTTGTCTGCACAAAATATTGATTCTGCCGTCAGATTTTATCTCATTACACAGTATACAGTTCATAACTAAATAATGATCACTTGTTACACCCTATGGGGCATGTCACTGCTAAACTTAATAAATGTGTGTGTTTCACTCTTACCGTCTTTACGAATTCAGTGGAGAACTGGTCATTAACATAATTCTATTTTTTTTAATTATTTCCTTTTTCTCTGTAGTAATAATATAAAAGCTTGTATTTAAAGGAGAAGGAAAGGTAAAAACTAAGTAAGCTTTATCAGAAAGGTCTATGTAAATACAGCCATAAGCACTCACAGAAACGCTGCACTGACTTCTCTGTCAAAAGATTTGTTGTGTCTGTAATTCCTGTGCCAGAGACACGCAGCTCTCTGCTCTCTCCCCTCTCCTGCTCCCCCCTCCCTCAAGAATGCTTAGAACTCACCCCCCTTAAGAATGTGGATTTTTGCCAATCAGCAGGAAGCTGACTCATAGGGGCCAATTCATTAAAACACGAGTTCGAATCCCGAACGGGAAAAATCTTGATTGGATACGATAATTTCTGAAGATCGCAAATATAACAAAAATTCTTACGAAAAAATGCTTACGAAAACTATTGTAAACAGCGGCAGAACCTTTCCGAATTTTTCGCGCAAGCATACGAAAAAGTTGCGCGGGCGTACAAAAAACTCGGCGAAAATACGCTCAGAGCATTTGAATGAACGCTGTGAGAGTTTGTGTCTTAATAAATCTCTTATTAACTGAGCATGTTCACTTGGTCTGGGTCTTGGTGCAAGAGCGAGGCATTATGGGAACTTTCTTTACACAGTTTTTTCTTCCTGTTTGGCTTCTGATCATCTGAACAGGTGAAATATGAGACTTAAGGGCACTATTGAGAGAACTGAAGGTATGCCCGCAGCTTGAGATGAACTCTTTATTAGCCTTTCCTTCTCCTTTAATGGAAAGTGCATAACTCCAATTTGGTAGAAAAACTGCCCTACTGTCTTTATTTAATGGTTTTCAGTGGACTATAGGCCCTTATCAGGAAAAAAACTCATGTCCCAAGCATTCTGGATAATGCTTAAACAAGTGTGTGTTAGTTAATGCACTTATAAAAATAAACCCTAAAAATTGTGATAAGCGAATCTATCCCTTTCGCTTCGGTGGAAAATTCGCAAATCTTTCAAAAGATTCGCAAAACGGCAGATAATTTGCAAAACAGTGAAAATGTCGCACAGCAAAAAAAATTGTCGCCTGCGGCTATTTTGTCGTCCGCAGCTATTCTTTCGTCACCCGGCTATTCTTTTGTCGCCTGCGGCTATTATTTTGTTGTGTGGCGAATCCATGCCTGGCGAAACATTTCGCCCATCACTACAAATACTGT
This sequence comes from Xenopus tropicalis, assembly GCF_000004195.4. NCBI lineage: Eukaryota > Metazoa > Chordata > Amphibia > Anura > Pipidae > Xenopus > Xenopus tropicalis. The sequence continues at coordinate 50,038,274 of NC_030678.2, read as the reverse complement.
GTACAAGGCTTACACGGCTTAAATCTAAATTTAATCTATCCTCTGCTTTAATTAGTCAGAATTTGACAGAGCTCCCCATTGAAGAGATTGTAGGAAAACAATGGATACACCAAATAAATGCTTTAGAGACCTTGACTAGATAAAGATTAAGAACTTTGCCAGTAGTGATCTTACTTTAAAGATAGGTGTCATGCTTACTATTTTTAGATTTCGGTATTTTTTCATCCTTGATATATCCTTGATATCAATAACTTCCTCTATATTTATCTTCAAACCTCAAAGAAAACTATCATTAAAACTGGCTGCCTGTAGGTAAAGCATATATTCATTAGCTTATGTGAACATGTTTTACTCTTTATACTGTATATACTGCCAGAAGTTATCATCAAATGCCAGAACCCTTATAGCGATATGAACCTCACAGGCCACTTCCTTGCTGTGACAAAAGACCTTCAGAAAAGGTAGAAATAAATATGTGTGGAAATAGGCTGCTTGGTGAACATGAAATACAGGGCTTTTCTTTTTCATCTCACCAGGCTCACCATCATCACTAGGGCTGCTTCGAGACATATTCTACAGCATGCTTGATGTGTTAAAGGATTTCTCTGGCTCATTTTTACTGTACAACTATAATTTAGAGATCTAGAAAGAAACCTTTAAATCAAATCCTAAAGTCAAGTTTTGGCACTGAATATGCTACAGATTCACTTTTGCAGGCAAAATATATTTTTGTAGGAATATCTGTCTCCTGTTGTCATGAAAATAATGTTCATTTGTCTTTTCAAAATGTACAGGCTTGTTGATGTCCTTGTCCTATAGCCCTCTGTAGGCCCTAGTGACAATGATAAGATCTGCCTAATTTTGCCCTGCCTGTGGGTGACCAAATTGATGCCAGAGGTTGCCAAATGAGCTGATCTAGCAGTGTATTGGCAGCTTTGAAAAATTTCAATTTCTGATTTTGCCTATACTTTCCTTGCTTTAGAAAGACACTTCAATTTTCTAGTCTGATAAATCATATTATGGGTTAATTACATTTCCCCAGGGGAATAGCTGCTCTGTGAACCTATTCAAGGTTTCAGTAAATACTCTCGGGAGTGAAAAAAAATGGCAACTGGATTTTTGTTAAATCTGCCCCTTAATTTTGATGTGTACCTGTATCCAAAGCAGTAAATCATTCCATAGGTCACTGCAATTGTTTCAGCCTACTGAACAAGAAAAGGTTGGTCTTCAAGCACATTTAATAACAAATAGTGATGAGCAAATTTTTGTCGCCAGGCATGGATTTGCAGAGAATTTCTGCATTTCACCATTGGTGAATTGTTTTGCAAAACGTCCGGGAAAATTTGCCGCGTGTATTTTTTTGTTTGTGACACGTCAAATTGGGCGTGGTTGCGTCAAAAAAGGTGCAGTCGCGTCAAATCGGGCGCAGTCATGTCAAAAAAGGCGCGGTCGCATCAAAAAAGCATGGGCGACAAAAAAAAAAAGACACGGATGACAAAAAAAATGGGGGCAACAAAAAAAAGTGCGACAAATGCATTTGCAAATGTTTCACCGTTTCGCAAATTTTATTGCCGTTTTGTGAATTTTATTGCGCAGCGGGACAGATTCGCTCATCACTAATACCAAAGCTTACATTTTTTTTATGTTTGTGTTTTTTTTACCTTTCTTGGCTGTAATACCTTTATCCAGCTGCTCCCTGGCAGAATACAGTTACATTTGTGCCCCTCTGCCACAGCTGAACCCTCGTGGTGATGCGGTAATTAATGCAATGAGGGGTGCCACAGGTTCCTAACCATAAAATAGATGTTTATTTAACATAACCGCAGTACTTATTTAGTACAATCAATTTATCTGCAGCAGTTTGACCAAGAAGGGATTTTACATAAGAAGTAGATACACAGCCACGAGTACAAGTGAGGAAACGGGAATTGGAAATTTTTAAGGTCACCATTATCCGGATTCCCTCCACTGGAAGGGATAATTACTCAGCTAATCACTAAATAAATTGAGATATAAGCTGTATTTAGACCAGTAGCACTTACAGAACTTTAATGTACTATTGTTTTTAAGGAAAAAACATATACAGCAGCAAAGACTTCCAATGCAGTTTTATTAAGTTTGCGATTTAATTAGGCAAGTGATTAATATAATGTTTTTGTTATTAAAAACAATGTCTTCTTCAAAATAAAAGTTTAGTCGTGAAATACTCCTATAATTCCTTTAAGCTTTTTTTTCAATGTAATATTGCTTAAAAAGAATATGAAATGGGGAAAGAGCAAATGCATATACTGTACACATGCTCACACACACATATATACTAGCAAATTCCCATTGGGCAATGGTATGGGTGGTTGCGGTAGCTTTAGCTTGTTTTAGTGCATTATACTGTATGTGAGTTATGACATTGCTGTGAATCCATGCCATGGAATGTGGGGGTTAATCTGCTAAACAAGGGGTTACAGGTGGGGGAGGCTGTGAGACACCCCCCTGAACAAAGCATGCCTGGGCAGGGTGGCATACTGGCATACTAGGACCTGCACAATTCTTTGGCCCCCAGCATTTCAAGACAGAGACACCATGGTCCCTTAGCATTTCATGACAGTCACTGCTTGCCCCCCACAATGTTTCATGACAGACACTGCTTGCCCCCCACAATGTTTCATGACAGTCGCTGCTTGCCCCCCAAACATTTCATGACGGACTCTGCTTCTCCCCCACTAGTATTTCATGATAGACATTGCTTGCCCCCCCAGCATTACATGACAGACACTGCTTGCCCCCCACAATGTTTGATGACAGTCACTACTTGCCCCCACAATGTTTCATGACAGACACTGCTTGCCCCCCAAACATTTCATGACGGACTCTGCTTCCCCCCCCACTAGTATTTCATGATAGACATTGCTTGCCCCCACAGCATTACATGACAGACACTGCTTGCCCCCCACAATGTTTCATGACAGTCGCTGCTTGCCCCCCAAACATTTCATGACGGACTCTGCTTCTCCCCCACTAGTATTTCATGATAGACATTGCTTGCCCCCCCAGCATTACATGACAGACACTGCTTGCCCCCCACAATGTTTGATGACAGTCACTACTTGCCCCCACAATGTTTCATGACAGACACTGCTTGCCCCCCAAACATTTCATGACGGACTCTGCTTCCCCCCCCCACTAGTATTTCATGATAGACATTGCTTGCCCCCACAGCATTACATGACAGACACTGCTTGCCCCCCACAATGTTTCATGACAGACACTGCTTGCCCCCCAAAATTTCATGACAGACTCTGCTTCTCCCCCACTAGTATTTCATGACAGACATTGCTTGCCCCCCCAGCATTACATGACAGACACTGCTTGCCCCACCCAGAATGTCATGACAGACACTGCTTGACCCCTAGTATTTCATGTAAGGACACTGCTTCCCCCCGTCCCCCCAGGATTTCATGACAGACACTTCTCGCCCCCCCAGCATATCATGACAGACACTGCTTGCCCCACCCAGAATGTCATGACAAACACACTGCTTGCCCTCCCAGTATTTTATTTTTATTCGTCTTGCTTCCCAAATGAGTAATACATATTAAACATGTATAGTAATTTGTCTTTATTATGTTTTAAATATGGAATGTGATTACATACACAAAATAGTCTTTTTTTTTAATTTAAGCTTTGATCTAAATCTTTTTTTTAGCACCCAGAGGTCCACTAGTGATCTTGGAGAAAATTGCAAAGGGGCCCCTTATTTGGTGAAATAATTATCTTTTCTTTTTTTTTTTAGTCACCGAGGAGTTCCAAGGCCATATTAAAGAATGAGAGCAAAGGCTGAGTGCTTTTATACAGGTCGTAGAACTCTTCAATGACTTCTAATTTCCTTAAATTTTTTCAACAGGGGGGTACATTATTTATTTTACAGGTATGGGATCCCTTATCCTGAAACCCGTTATCCAGAAAGTTCCAAATTCCGGAAAGGCCATCTCCCATAGACTCCATTATAAGCAAATAATTAAAAAATTTTTAAATGATTTCCATTTTCTCTGTAATAATAAAACAGTACCTGTACTTTATCCCAACTAAGATATAATTACCCCTTATTGGGGGCAGAACAGCCCTATTGGGTTTATTTAATGGTTAAATGATTCCCTTTTCTCTGTAATAATAAAACAGTACCTTGTACTTGATCCAAACTAAGATATAATTACCCCTTATTGGGGGCAGAACAGTCCTATTGGGTTTATTTAATGGTTAAATGATTCCCTTTTCTCTGTAATAATAAAACAGTACCTGTACTTGACCCCAGCTAAGATATAATTTATCCTTATTGGAGGCAAAACAATCCTATTGGATTTATTCAATATTTAAATGATTTTTAGCAGACTTAAGTCATGGAGATCCAAATTACGGAAAGATCCCTTATCCGGAAAACCCCAGGTCCTAATCATTCTGGACCTGTAATACCTAAGTTTCAGTGAGTCATGTGACAGAAATGACATCACTTAGCACCAATTATAACTGATGTTATCACTAAGCACTATTTATAAGAATATCATTTGCAGGATATGTATAGCTCTTGTGTATTATAAACACAATATTTTTTTGCAATGTAATATTACAAAATTGTAAAAGACTTTGGTTATATTGCAAATTGTAAATGCCCATAGTCCAATATTTTAATACCTCAGTTAGGGTGGCATAATTGTTTTACCGCTAAATAACAGTGTCTTTGTTAAGAAATCCTATTACATTTACTTTGATCTGACGCAAAGAAGAAAATGTGCACACATTTTGCAGCTGGAGGCATTATGGCATCCCAAAACTAATATATTAAACATTAACAAGGGACACTTTGTTCATACAGAGAGGAAAATGGTTTATTGTTTACATATTTTTCCCCATTTTACTGAAGAAATATTCAGAAACAGCAATGCTAATCTAAGATACTGTGCACATTTAAGAATTAGCTATATCTTGAAGGAGCATGATAATGTATAATATTTAATCATATATTTTATCATATCATTTTGCAAACAGGTGTATGTAACTAGCCAAAGGATACATTACAGTACTGTTCAACAACAAAAGGTTAATATGTTTATGAATAAGCCTATAACCTAATAAATCATCCAGGATATGGTACATATGAACTTCATGGCTGGAAGTGTGTGATAAACACTAGACGAAACTTACATTTGCAGAGTAACAAGAAAATGATACTTTCTGTATTGCCAAAGGGGAATTTATTTCACCTAAGCAGCAGACATCATTGTTTATTAGCATACTATCATCAGTTTAAAAAGCTTTGTAGAAACCCCAGTATTAACAAAACAGAAGTCATAAATCACTGTCTAGAAGTAGTGAGAATCCAAGATGGAAGGGTCAGATCTTAATTCACACCACGCTGGGTAATATTATTCACTGCTTGTGGGAACTAAAGTCTGAAACAGCAGAAGTGATCTCCTCTAGCAGGTTGACTGTTTGTAGAAAACATTGCTAATCCCTTGGATAGTGAAGAGGTGCTAGACTAGTGTAGAATGCAGTCGGTAAGCATTAACAGCTTTTCTTCTGTTTCTGATGTTCCCCTGTGGGTTTTTATGATATATAGTCAAGAATAAGGACAAATCATCAGACAGTTTATGAGGCTATATGTATGCATATTAGTTTTATTTGCTGATCACTGTAGGTCAAAAAAGAAGCAAAATTAATTAGAATAATAGTGTAAATTGGGTAATTGTTTAACTGACTTTGTGCATAGCTTTGCCTTTCCTGGAAGGAACTTTCTACAATAATTACTTGCCTGTGTGCGGAATTCACTACAGGTATGGGACCTGTTATCCAGAATGCTCGGGACCTGGGGTTTTCCTGATAAGGGGTCTTACTGTAATTTGGATCTCCACAACTCTCAGTCTCAGTCTGCTCAAAAAACATTCAAATATGAAATACATCCAATAATATTGTTTTGCCTCCAATAAGGATTAATTATATTTTAGGATTAAGTTCAAGGTGTCCGGATACCTGTAGAACAAAAATCATTTTCCTTTTTTCTGGGTTAAGAATGTTTAAACACCTAGGCACATGAAGTGGTACATAATTAGGTATACTAATTACTAATATATTATATATTATTATTATATATAAACAACATTGCAGATTCATGTTCTAAATCCTACAACAAATAAAATAGTAGCAAATTCAAGGGCAATTTTAATTTTAATATGTATTGGTTATATGGCACAGCATATCTCTACATAGACTGGCAGGTGATCCTAAAGCAGCTAAAAGGCAGAGTTAAATTGAAAAAATGGAACATTAATAAAGATCGGATGTAAAAGGTTGTTGGTAAAACATAAAAATAGTTGACAGAATAGGAAACAGAAAACAGCCAAAGAGTAGGATAATAAAAACAAAGGGGTAAATGATTTTTTATCACATCGTTTTTTTTTCCTGTCTGAAAAAAAGTTTGTGAATGTGAATAGCATGTTTGCTAACTCCACTGTGCAATACCTTTTTAGTCATTTTATTGCATTTCAATTCTGAGTAGGTGTCGTTCGCTTGATTTTGTCCATAAAACTAATTTGGCCAAGCCAAAATATTCAAACTGTGATTCTGACTGCAAATTACACTAGGGGGAAAAAACATTGATTTTAATTGTTTTATTGAATTTGAGTGATTTTACTGCTTTCTGCATTGTTACTTGTTTTTGCCAATGGAAATTTTGTCTATATATCGATTTGTGTGCCTCTAAATGGCACATTGTTTGGTAAATCAATGCATATTGGGCATCAAACTGTTCAGTAGTCCCCTGGCATTCATATGTAGGATGCTTCTTCTTACCTAATGCTATGTGGGAGATGCTAACTGAGGTGATTTTTCAGAATTTCTATAATTTTTATAGAAACTAAGTTTTTCTTTTTCTATATTTAAAACTCTAAATCTTTTTCCAGAAGTAGAAGGCGTATTTAAAAAGCTAACAATATATTGTTCCTACCTAAACTAACCCCCCACAGGAATTGGCACTAAAATAAGAGAGCACAAAATGTTGAAAAAATCCTTCTCACTCCTTTTCTCTCCTTTTTACCTCCTCCTCTGTCAAACATAATATCAGTTCTCTCTGTAATTCTCTCTTTTACAACCTACTGGGGCCCTCCAGTTGCAACTTTGTAATGTTCATATGTTCCCTCATGCACCCCAACAGTGGGATTGCAGTTCCAGTTATACAGTTATACAGAACTATATTAATGGCCTTGAAAACACTCCTCTGTTCTCCCACATGTGTTATACCCCATAGATTAATCTTCACCTGCTTGGGGGGGGGGGGCAGATTACCACCACATTTGCCTTGGGTGCTAAAGCTCCTTGACTTGGTTGTGACAGCAGATAAAAGGTCAGTATATGATGAAAAGGTTTCTTTACTTCTCAAATATTAATAGTTAGACCCCAGAGCATTATTGATATGTCAGTCATACATTTGAAAGCACAAGGGATTTACCATGAAATTATTTATTTACTGTAACTGTGGTACTCCTAGAAAGGTCTGAGAATGTCAGAGATCCTTTATGTTAAGTGCTGACAAGTAGTATGAAGCTGAAAAATGAATGCTGTCACTGCCATAGGGGTATGCAATACATCATAATAGATTGTGTAGCTTTGCTTTTTCCCAGTATAAAGGTTACATTTGTAGAGAGAGGTGGCAACATATCACAACTGAAATAAGCTTGAGTAACACTTCTCTTTTATTATATAACAATATTAAAGCCTAAGTGGATTTGGAGAAAACCTGCAATGGATATACTGTGCTTTAAGCAGCAAGAGAATGTTGCATTGCTGGCTACAGACTTTATGTGTAACTCTCACATAAGAAGGGAAGTGAAGAAAAAAAAAGAAATGAAAGAGAAGAAGCTTGGATCTGGATAAAAGGTTCTCCAAAATCATTTCTCCACCCCCCTCCTTATTTTTATTTCAAATGGAAATTAGTCTGAAAGGAGTACTGTTTCTTTCAAATCCTTTAGTTTCGGGAAGTGAAAAGAGGTTTCCTTTAAACTGCATATTTTAAAAGCAAATGATGGTCGCATAGCAACGGCATTGGCCTTGCCACATTGGAAAAACAAGAGGCCTGTAAAAGTGGCACTTTGTATTATGGATCCCGAAAATCTTTCTGTGCTCACACAGTTAAATAGTAAAATGTGACTTTTACTTTATACCGACAGTTTTCTCATCATAATAAATATTTCCATGAAACCTTTTTTTGTAAACATGTAAATAAGGAGAAATATTGGGCTTCATAATATTCATAAAGTTATGACTTTTCTGTCCCTGACAACAGGAGATCAGTGAGCACTTTCGAGAAACACAATCTCCCACATTGCTGAAATTCAAAAGTGAATCAGCCTTTATTCAGTATTTATAGACATGTTCACAAGTCGCTCTGAAGATGTCTGAATAGGTTGATGCACATTTGCACTTTAGCAATGTGAGAGACTATGGGGCAGATTGATCAAAGTGTGAAATTGCATTTGCAGATCAACCACAGTAAAATGACACTGCATGGAATATCAGTGGGTGAAGCTTTACCATTCCATAAAATATTCCTCTTAAGGAGCATAGAAATGAATAGAGAGTTGTGGAATTTAACTGTGGCGAACTCTAATTTATGTTGCATTTCACCCTAATTGTGCACGTGGGTATGATTCTTGGCCATTGGACTTATTAGCAAACTATTCAATTCCAATGAAACAGAACTGAATCTTAGCTCATTTGCAAAACTCTATGCAAAACTAATGGAATTACAAGGAATCAATTGTCACAGGCCAGTTTCTAACAGTATACCTTGCAATTAGTCTTGAACTGCCTTGGGCAACCTAATACTCAGCTTTTTATAAAAAGCTTTGTAATTATTTAAATGGATACGGCAATGCTTTCTTTTTAATTAGAAGAAACATATTATATTACTTATGGAACAGATTTTACGCAGGGTTATCTTTCAATCCCAAATGGATTCCAGCAATAACCCTGTTTTAGGACTCCCTTTTTCACAAGAGACTCTTGCAAAATGTCTGAAATCAGCAGGATAAATGTCAACCTGCCACCAGCCTGACTAGTCTGCTAGTGAGCTCATATAGAATAAAGGCAGTATATATATATATATATATATAAGGACTAATTTACAAAGCCAAACACTACATGCTAAATTTAAATTATAGGCACCCTCTTCTTTCCATTTTCCATGTTACCTTGTGGTTTATACCCTAAGGCACAGCTATTTAAACTTTTAAAATGCCTGCAGACATCAGCACTGCATTCAGAAGGACAGGTGATGGGTAGCATGTAGGTATTCCCTTGGAGTCATTCAGACCCACAGGCTAAGAAGTGCTAAGGCCAGTGAGGTGCAAAAGAGCCCTGAGCAGAATAGAAAAGTAAAAGGAAGTGAATATGGTATGTGAGAAAGAAAAGAGCAGAAAAAAATAGTGAAGTTTATAGAAAAGTGAGAGCAAAAAAGGTGACATGGCAGGGATAGGAGAACATAGAAGAGGAAGGAAGGGGATAAATGTAGAGGCTATTAAAGAAAAGAAAAACAAAAAAAAACGGAAATAGAAAGGAAAAGCAGAGGTGAGAAAGGAGAATGGAATATAAGAGCTATTCAGCAGATTTAATGGTCAGATTTTATCTGATCTTGTCATGCAACAGCACCCATCACCATGCAATCATGTAGTTGCAAAACACATCCTACAAGTTGGATATAGTCGCAATATAATGAGACAAAAATCTGATGTATAAACTACATGAAAGAATAGCTATCCAACACAATGCGCCTGTATCTCCATCTGATGAGATAAAATCTGATGGGGTTTGACTGACTTTTTTTCTTATTAAAATAAATATACTATTAGATGTAGATTCAAGAACAAAGCACACCATTCGACTTTATATTGATCTGACTTTACATTACAGCTGTGGGGATAAGATCCTACAAAATCTCATGGTATTGCATGCTTTTCTGCGACAAGATCAAATAGATTCTAACCCACAAAATCTAATCAAAATCTCCCATTAAGGAAATTGTAATGTATAGTGGGATCAAGTGTTAAACTGACACCATCCTACAAAATCTCCCGTGGAGTTTAGCCCAAAAGGGAAAGAAGATGGGAAAGATATCTATTATAAGTATTTCTAAAGCAACTGGACTTGCTAAGTAATAATTGAAGATGTTTCACTGTTTATCAAAGCTGATTCTTCATTGCTATCTAAAAATTAGTGTCCCTTGTTTTTCAGGTGTAAAAAATACAGCCTGTAGTCTTGCCTGTAGAGTTTGCCCTCTTTTGCTGATCCATTCACTTGGTGAGCAGTTGCTTTGTCTCCCCAATGTATAGGTGTGTGCATTCCTCACAACACTGGACTTGTGGTGTTGGATCATTTGGGTGTACCCGTTTTTCTCTCAGTGTGTTGCTAGGTTTGAAAAACACAGGGATGTGGTGTTTGTAGATAATTCTTTGACACTCTTGCTGCTACATTTGGGATGACTATATTGTGGCTACTCTGTATTTTAGGACTGTTATTGATTTTGGTGTTCCTGTTGGGCTTAGTTGCTGTTTTTTTGACAAAGGCCCACTCTGGGTAGCCACAAGCTTTCAGTGCTCCTCTGGAACTGGATGATATAGTCCACTGAGTTAATGTGAAATGGCTGCCACTTAATTGAATCTGAGTTTAACCCAAGTGTCATCTACATACCTGAACCAGTGACTTGATGTTAGTTCCCTTGAATGTAAGTAAGGCCTTCCTTTTCACTTCCTCCATGTACAAGTTGGCTACAATGTGAGAAACTGGTGAACCCTTTGCACAGCCATGTTTCTGCTTGTAAAATTGGTCCATGTATTTGAAGTATGTGGTGTTAAGGCACAAATCTAGCAACACACATACTTGGTTAGGACTGAGCTTCGTTCTGTTGCTCAGGGTGTTATATTGCTGCAGTTGGTTTATTACAGTCATCGAACATGTCTTTTCCAGAATCACTAACTGCACCCTCCCCCCCATGCCTAGTATAAAAAAGGGCACGGTCACGTCAAATTGTGCGTGGTCACGTAAAAAAAGGGGTGGTCACGACAAAAAAAAAAAACAGACGCGGGCAACAAAAAAAAATTGTGCGACAAATGTATTTTGTGCATTTTTTGCCATTTTTCGAATTTTCTGTCTGTAGATCAACCCCCCAGCTTTCTGTCCCCTACTTCCCCTCTTAACTGTGACAAACCTGTATCCCTCATTAGCCTCCACTGTCCCTTCTCCACCCCCCCACCTTACTGGCCCCTGCCCTTGGTAGCTTTAAGAGCCGCCTATATTGCTCCATGTTTGCAGTCCCACTGAATGCTGCCATTTGCTCCCATAAAGTCTACAGTTCAGGTTCAAAGAGGAAAATTCACCTAATCTTTTCTTCTTTTTCATAAACTGGTCACCATAATCTATATTAAATTCATAATGTCTTATCGCTGGGAACAGAAAAGTTTTATCTTTATGCTATTCTATGTTGTAAGTTTCAGTGTAACTTAATTTTAATATTTATGTTCTCTTTAATGTTAATATTTATGCCTGCTAAAAAACAACATCCCAAAAAATATTGAATATTGATTCCTTTTGTAAGCAGTAGTTACTCAACAGAAAAATATCATAATTCATTTCAGAGACATTTCTTGAAACAAGCCGCTTGCTGCTGTGGCAAGAAAGTAAATATATGGAGGCCTGAAAATGCAAAGCAAAGATGCTTATGTGTTTGCTGCAGGTGTTCAGGAAGATTGTCTGAATACTAAAAGCAGGACTAGGTTCCTGCATTAGCATCAAAGCACCAGATGGAATAACAACCCAATTCATTACGCAAGTGTTGTTAAAACCCAATTACTTTAATGACATTAATTCCTGTAACCACTGGCAGGAAAGAAATGTGCTCAGTTTGTTGCTAAAACTTCAGGAAACGTGTCATGAACACAAATAGGCTGATGCTTTAATGAGTTAAGTACAATAAACTTTGGCAATAGCTAATTGTATACTGGAGAGCCAAATAAGTCTGTAAGTTTCTATAGAATTGCTTCCAAGAAAAATAATACTGATCCAATGTACACTGAAATAAACAGAGCTATTATAAGGAGAACGGAAGCTCAGTGGTCAAGTCAGTTGGAAATATTAACTTATTTTTACATAGAGACCATTTCACATAATTTGTTGGTATTCCCAATAAAATTTGCAGTGTTTAACACTGTAAAATTGTGATCTGCTGTGTTGTGTTGATGTTTAGTGATGGGCAAAATGTTTCGCCAGGCATGGATTTGCAGCGAATTCACCATTGGTGGATTGTTTCGCGGAACGGATGAAAAAATTTGCCGCAGAAAAATTCGCCGCACGTCCAAAAATTGTCGCCCGCGTCAAAATAATAGTCGCGGGCGGCAAAATAATAGCCCTGTGTCAAAATAATAGTCGCGGGCGACAAAATAATAGCCACGGGCGATTAAATAATAGCCGCGGGGGACGAAATAATAGCCGAGCGACAAAATAATAGCCGCGGCCGACAAAATAATAGCCGCGCGACGAAAGAATAGCTGTGAGCGACAATTTTTTTTGACGTGCAACATTTTCGGGACCGATTCGCTCATCACTATTGATGTTTAAACCCTGTACAATATTACGATATTTAGGTGCAAGGTTTGCTCCAGTTCTAGAAACCCCTAGCAATCAATAAACAGAAAATGTGGGGAAAATGCTACATTTTTACAGATAAGAAATTTGACCTTGATATTTTTGACAAAGGCCTTGAAAAAAGGACAGTACTTCTTGCCTCTTGGAAGTCTGGGGCTTCATATATAGCCCTCTGCTTATTACTGGCTCTACTCTATACTAAAACAAAATAGGGATCTAAATCCAAAGACCAGAACTATCACTTTTTACTTTCTTAAATATACACCATCACACCCTCTCAGCATGTTAATTCTGGGTTTGATTTAGTAAATCGCAGTTGAACTTTTTGTGCTAAAACTCATAAATTTGAAATAGGGTTTCCAAAGCTCGACTGTTCAATATTAAGTGCAAAAAATTGAAAAACTTGAATATAAGACTTTGGCATTTAAATGCTGGTGAGTTCATGTTGACATCAAAAGGAGATGTCCAAAAAAAATGTAAGCAATTTTTTTTTTCAATTTGAGTTTTTCTAAACTTTTAAAATCATTTTAAGAGTTTACACACCCATTGAAAATGTTATTCAATCAAGTTATTTAGTTTTAATTTTTTTTTTTAAATTAAACAAACATTCAAATTTAATAAAAAAAAAATCTAATTTATTTAAATCTAAAAAAACAGAATTTTCATAAATAAGCCTCCCATTTAGTGTTTCTTGTGCCATGAGTAGAATGGGATCATGTGAATTGGAGTCTTACCTAGAGCCTTTACAGAAATACACAAACATGCACGTGCAAAGTGGGCTTGTTTTAACCCATATGTGGGTGATCAGAATGATACCAAACATGAGGGGTGTCTCATGTCCCAGTCCCCCAAAAACTATCCCTCCTAATTGGTGGGTATAGGCAGTCCCTGTTTGGTATAATTGGGAAGCATGGGACCCCCTCATAACCAATATATGATTTATGAGGATGTGAACCTTAAGGCAAAGGAGATATGGATCCCTTTCTATAATCCATATTTTTTCATAGCTGCACCCCCTGCTGTTCCTAGGTCCACACTTTGCCTTGCTTTGATCAACCGATCTTATGAGGTTGCTGAATTTGTCACCTTCCCGCAGTCCCTGGTTGCATATTTAATTAAGGGCCTCTGCAGATGTTGATAGTGTATATTGGGTTAATTAAGGGTGTCTTGTGCACACAAAGCAAACAATTTACCATGCCAGGGCAATACTGCTGGCATACTGCTGGGCAGGAACTTGCTCATCCCTATTCAATGTACCTGAAAATGAGTACTGGGCAATATATTCCTACTGAAACTGGTATTAAAGAAAAGAATTGTACACATGTGTACACACGTGTGTACACATTGTACACATTCTGTTATCCAGAATGCTTGGGACCTGAGGTTTGCCGGATAAAAGGTCTTTCTGTAATTTTGATCTCCTACCTTAAGTCTACTTAAAAAAATATGTAAGCTGTAATTAAACCCAATAGGATTTTGTTGACTCCAATAAGGATTAATTATATCTTAGTTAGGATCAAAAAAGGTACTGTTTTATTATTACAGAGAAAAGGAAAAATGTGAATTATTTGTTTACAATGGAGTCTATGGGAGATGGCCTTTCTGTAATGCTGAACTTTCTGGATAATTGGTTTCCGAATAAGTGATCCAATACCTGTATATTCTATTTTGAATAGAAACAATATAACTGTTTATGACAGTTTATGTTTAAAGGAAAAAGAAAGTCAAAGTCACTTGGGGGTGCCAAAATGTTAGGCACTCCCAAGTGACTTTGACCACCTACCTTTTACCTTTTACAGGTGCCCCTGTGAGGAGAGAACAGCACCAGCCCGGGGTAGCTGCCGGCGCTTACTTCTTCCTGACTCGCTGCGAGTGAAAAGCCGAACTTAAACATTAAAGTCGGGTTTTCACTCTACTGCGCATGCGCCCACCGCTGGCATTTCAGCAACGGAAGCAGGAAGAAGGAAGCGATCCGCTCCAGGTACCCCGGGCTGGTGCTGTTTTCTCCTAACAGGGGCAGCACAGCCCGGGGTACAAGGTAAGCGATTAAAGTCACTTGGTGGTGCCTAACATTTTGGCACCCCCAAGTGATTTTGCCTTTCGTTTTCCTTTAAAGATGTAGAATCCCAAGGACATTAACATGATAACAAGTCAAAGTAATTACCTTATAAATTATTACATTAAAACATTCCTAACGCACATATAGATATTTGTTACTGAACTAAATGTTACTAAGGTCAATGTATCTCATTTTAGATTTAATTCTTTTAATACTATTCTCTGTGCTTCATTACCTTCTTGGAAACATCTAGCAACATTTTAAAAAAAGGAAATCTGGAATACAGAATTCTCAGGAACTGTAATTGTTGACTGAGCTCCATGTCCAATAGAATAATGCTGGTTACTAATTTCATATCAGTCATTTTATATTTTCTATTAAGTGGGAAGTAATAATCTCTGTGTGCAAAAATGGATTATTACTAAGACTTTCTTTGCTTTGCAGTGCTTATCAGTATATTTAACATATTAAAAACTGTAGAAGGCCCTGTTCAATATTTTGTCCTAAATGGTAAATAAAACATTTGATATTTTATATTCTGTTCCCAGAGAAGTTGGAGAATAAGCATTATTTATACAATTAAACCCACTTTATTGGTTGTAATTCACCAAAATACCAACTTGTATTGAGAAGTACTAGCATATAAAAAGTACTGGGTTACATTAGAAATTACCTTTCACAGTCCCGGTTTTCTGTCACCACCAATGCTGTTTAATTCACCTGATTTGGACAAACGGTAAAATCAATATGATTAAAATTACAGTAATATAAATGGATCTCAAGTATGATAATCTGCATTTACTAAACTTGGGTCCAGTTATGCCTCCCATAAATACAAAAAATTAAAAGTATCTGTAACATCTGTTAAACCCATTTTTTCCAGTTCTAATGCTATGACCTTTGCATAATAAGAATAATAAATAAAGCACTGCATGCTCAGTCCAACAGGGCCAACATCCAACAAACACTTTTTATGGGGACTGCCTATCTGACATAACTTGACAAGTTTGCATATTAACAAATAGCTGAATCGATTTATAATTTTAGTGAATCAAGACATAGAAATATAAATAGTGATGTTAATTGAAGCCAAAAGATAGGCTGAAGGGCATACACATATATACATAGGGCTCATCAGGATGCTGTTTATTCATGAAAGTTTTTTTAGACCATAGTCATACAGGGAGACCGGTAGCTGATAGCTGAAAGGTGCCTAGAAATTGGTTTAATTCTTTTCTATAGAGAAAAATCTCTATTATTCCACCAAAACAAACCAACAAAGCCTATTTCAACTGAGCTATAAAGGGTATCTCCTCATGTATCAGAGGCCTTAAAGGAACAGTAACACCAAAAAATGCATATATTTTAAAGAAATTAAACTATAATGTGCTGCTGCCCTGCACTGGTAAAAAATTTGTGTTTGCTTCAGCAACATTACTAGAGTTTATATAAACCCTGGTGTGTAGCCATGGGGGAAGCCATTCAAAAGAAGAAAAGGCACAGGTTATAAACCCTGTAGAATATAATGGTGTCTTATCTCTTATCTGCTATGTAACCTGTGCCTTTTCTCCTTTTTTCCAGCTTGAATGGCTGCCCCCATGGCTACACAGCAGCGTATTTATATAAATTATAGTAGTCTTCCTGAAGCAAACACCTCAGTTTTACCAGTGCAGGACAACAGTACGTTATATTTCAATTACTTTAAAACACTTTCATTTTTTGGTGTTACTGTTCCTTTAAGGAATACATTCCCAGAATGGATTGTCTGGTTTCTTTCTGTCTCAGTCAACGCCGGTTTTAAAATTTTGCCACCCAGAGGCCGCCCCCAGTCCCTGCCCCCCTTACCCCCCTCAACCTGGCCAGGATTGCCCACATGCGCATCTGTTTAGCTCATATACAGAGCATCGCTGAAGTCTTCTGCACACCCTGTCCCCAGTGCTCCTTATGTGAGCAAAATGTAAGTGCGGCTGGGCGACATGCCACCCCTAAAATTGTGATGCCCATTGGCCGGGTCTCTGTTGCCTCACCACAAAGTTTTTGCACCTATTTCAAGCAAAACATGGAAATTCACCACAAATCCATGCCTGCCGAAAAATTTTGCTGTTTTTCAGGAGCCCTAACTTACATCAGAATGTTAAATCTAGACGTTTTTATAACATTGCAAAGAGCCAGAAAGCAGGAGCCAGAAATTGAATAACTATAATCCAATGACTAGCGAGGAGCGAGTTTTTTTCGCCAGGCATGGATTCGCAGCGAATTTCTGCATTTTGCCATTGGCAAATTGTTTTGTGAAATTCCGTGAAAATTCACCACGGAAAAATTTGCGCCTAAAAAATTTTTGTTGCACATCAAATTGCCCACATCAAATTGCCTGCAGTCGCGTCAAAAAAAGTGCAGGCGACAAAAAAAAAAAGACACGGGTGGCAAAAAAGACGTGTGCAACACAAAAATCGTGTGACAAATGCGTTTTTTCGCCGTTTTGTGAATTTTCTTGCCATTTCACAAATTTTATGGTGAAGCGAAACGAGACAAATTTGCTCATCACTACCAGTGACCTATATGAATAAAATATGGTGGAGGCTTTATTGTTCAGTATACACGTGTTTTAATACTAAACTGGACTTTTCTTCGCCATATTACTGTTGCACAGACCCTATGGGTTATTTATTGAAAATTAATTGCATTTTTTCTTGTTTTACAAAATATACATTACTGCCTGGTTTGTGTGCACTGGCTATAACACAGGAAGGCTAATTTACACATTTTCAAGGCTGAAGGGGAAAAAAAATCAAGATCACGACTTTTCTAAAATGTGTTTTTTCTCCTCAAAGGGTAGCTTCAAATGAGTAGTCATGTTTGTTATTTTGTCATGGAAAAAAAGTTGTCTGCCAGATGAAATTATTGTTCTATTCATTTTTAATGAGGCTGAAAATCTTGAATGTTTTTCATAAACTGCCAAAATAAATGAGGTTGTTTGAGACAATCACATTTGACTTATAAAGAACGTTGCTGGCTTTTACTTGGTGAGATTTTTTTGGTTACTTTTTGCATTATTTTTCTCTTTAATAAATTCGGACTATTCAAGGTTTCAGAAATTACACAATCACACATAAATTCACAATTACATTTTTTCACCATAAATTTCTCAAATCAAGAAGAAATGGCAACTGTATTTTTGATGAACCACTATAGCACCCCAATATTTTATATAATGTATAAAATACATGTGTTGGCTTGCTATTTAGTATGAGAAATGAATGTGATTTCATTATTATCTTGTCATTTATACTTCTTTACTCCATATGTTTGTAGACATTCTGAAACTAAACAGCCCACTGAGATTTGAATAGTCAATCTTTATTGCTAACAGTAAGACAGAAGTGAAGGCTGTATAGACTAGGAGCAGATTAACAAAATTCAAGTTTGTGAAAATGAGGATGTGAAAAAAATACCTGTAGCATGGAGTGGCCAGCTCCATGTTGTAGCACCCTCGCTTTCCAGCTACAGTCAGGTGATCCCAATGTGCCAATAAAAGGGCAACCATTTGGAGGTTTTAACCTTGAAAGTAAAGTTGCAGGTAAAACTCAGTCCCTTTGTTAAATGGATAATGAAGCAGTGAATAAATGAATCAGATAAATGTGAGTGTAGGACTGGCCAGACTGGGGATGACTTTGATGTAGTTGGCCAGCTTGTTACATTGCAATATATGGACAAACAATCCCTGTTTGGCTTAAAGGGGAGGGCATATCTTAGTAGCTTAATGAACAGAATTAGTGATAAGCAAATTGTTTTGTCAGGCATGGATTTTCTGCGAAATTACGCATTTCGCCATCGGCAAACTTTTTTGCGAAATGGGCACAACATTTCATCAAGCGCCCATGGTAAAAAAGTTTTGCACATAAAAACAAGTAGTTTTGCAATTTTTTCAGAAGTTTCATGAACTTTTCGATGAAGTGAAACTGGACATATTCGCTCTTCACTGCACAGAATGTCTTAATGTCCTATATATATTGATAATATGAGTGCAGAGGATCTCTTGTTGCTCTCTGTAACTGTGACAAAACCTGTGCAACTTTTCTTTTTGAATGCTTACTTATTTGAGGAAAAAACACAACAGAATATTCCCATGTGTATTTTGTGTGGCAAGAATCACATTGTTCAATTCATTTTCAATAGGAATAAAAAATGTGAATGTTTTAATAAACTGGTTCAATACAAGTCAATGAGAATAGTCACCTTTATTTATTATTCTGGCGACTTTTCAAGGATTTTTTTAATAAATACACACTATTCTCAGGGGTGCTGCTGCCATGAGGCGAGTTGAGAAACTCACCTCAGGTGGCAGCACCCAGCAAGTTACCAGGGGGCAAAATTAAGATTTTTAAAGCAGAATTTCGGCTCCTCTAGTGCAGAGAGCGCAATAGCTCTCTGCACTAGGGATGCACACCCCCCTCTCCCCCCTCTGACGTGTAACAGGCAAGTGCGAGGGGAGCGAGCAGGGGGGTGGCATCAACTATTCATGGTTCTTTTGAATAATCTTGAGTATGTTTGCATTTACAGTACATTTTTTTGCTGTGTTTTTTCTCAAATTGTAAAAAAAACACAAAATCAAATTTTGATAAATCTGCCCCTAAAGTACATCATGATATTGCAAACTGCCATGTTGAGCCTACCCAGGAAATCAGCGAAAAAGAACTCTAAGAAAGGAATATTTAAGTCTTGGCTTACGCCAGCTGCACCAGTAAAGGTTACAACAAATACTTTTGCTGCCTGTATGACCCATAGAACATGTTATATTCTCTGGATGGAAGATTTCTTTCATAATGGAATCCATTTCAGTAAGAATGCTGTCAGAAGAATGGAAAACTTAACCTTGCTGAATTTAACATTTTATGCTGACTAAAGATTATAACAAATAAATCCAATGTTATTTTGAAATAAATTAAACTAATTAAGAAAAGGCGACTGTGAGCAGACTGTCATTTTCTACTGCCTTTTACTGTTGTTATTAAGTGTATGCTGTCCAATGATTAACTATAGAGGAACGCTTTTTTATATATTAAAAGCTATTTTATTTAGTATATGGCTTATGCTACCTACTGTTGGATAAGAATCAAGTCTGCTCACTGACAGGAACATTCTGCTCGCATGGATGGATTACATTCTAGAACAAAACTCATATAATCACTTCCTCCCCATAATAGTGTGAGGGGACAGGCATGGGAAAAACCCCATGAATAATAAGATGATACAAATGTGAGTCATGGCAGCAGTTTAACAGATCTTGTCATAAAAAACTGTAAGGCATATGTTTATTTTTAATCCATTTACTAGATATACACCTAACTAGTGATGAGTGAATCTGTCCCGTTTCGCTTCACAGAAAAATTTGTGAAACAGCAAAAAATCCCCGAAATGTAGCAACCACACAACTTTTTTTGACCTGTGCAACTTATTTGAGGGGACTTTTAATTACTCCCTGAATATTTGGCGTGGTGAAATTTTGCTGCAATTCAGCAAAACAATAGTATAATTTCACAGAATACATGCCTGGCGAAGGAATTCACTCATCACTATATCTATTATAAAGATCTAAACTCACTAGTGTAGAAAAATATCAACATTTTTATTCAACCAAACATTCTACCACTGTAGCTTTCAACAGGAGATGATAAAAGAACCGCTGCCCAGCAGACATATAAAACCAAATACAGTCAATGAGCAAACCTAGAGTGCTTCCTAAGGTCATAAAAAAAGGGAAATAGGGAACAATGTACCCCCTATTGTATTATAAGGATATTATAAAACACAGAGAGTTTCCATGACCATATAAAGGCACAAGACTAAGGGCAAATTGGTTTCATATAGGGCATGGAACTCCAATGTCCTATAGGATATTCAAGGCTTTTGTGTATTCAAGGCTTTTGTGTATTATAAATACATAAATAAATTGTTATTGTAAAGTAGCATTCATGTTGCATATTTATTTCCTCAGTATCAAGTGCTGTCTATTTGGCATATCAGACTTATCATGTTCTGTGTAGCCATTCATATATACAGACCATTTCCAGTTGAAACACACTGTGGCTGATTGTATTGCTACAATGTTTAGTTTTCACCAGTGTAAATTTAACTAATCAAAATTTTAACCAATAAGGTATACAGGTATAAGATCTATTATCCGGAATGCTTGAGACCTGGGTTTTTTCTTGAATAAGGAATCTTTCCTTAATTTGGATCTCTATTCTTTCATTCTGCTAAATATCATTTAAACATTAAATAAACCCTATAGGATGGTTTTGCCAGCAATATGGATTTGTGCAGCTTAGTTAGGATCAAGTACAAAGCTCTACTGTATTATTACAGAGAAATTGGTAATCATTTTATCACAAATGCAAAAACATATTACAGGTATGGGACCTGTTATCCAGAATGCTCGGGACCTGCGACTTTCTGGATAAGGGATCTTTCCGTAATTTGGATCTCCACAATTTTAAGTCTGCTAAAAATCATTTAAATACTGAATAAACCCAATAGGATTGTTTTGCCTGCAATAAGGATTAATTATATCTTAGTTGGGATCAAGTACCAGGTACTGTTTTATTATTACAGAGAAAAAGGGAATCATTTTTAAAAAATAAGAATTATTCGCTTATAATGGAGTCTATGGGAGAAGGTCTTTCCGTAATTCTGAATTTTCTGGATAACGGGTTTCCGGATAAGGGATCCCATACCTGTACATATATTGTAAAAACATAAAATAAATTTCATTCAAGCCATAAGGTGCTACAATATTTAACATGTACTGTATATAAGTTGAGCTCCTCTTTGGAGGTGTAGCTTGTCCCTGTTTCCCCCACATGGCTTTTGAGGAACATAATGAATGGCTCATATATATAGAATACACAGAATGTTTACAGACAGGTAAATCTCTGAATCATACTCAAATAGTAGAACTAGGATAATTATTGATTATCTCTCAAAATATAGTAGAGGATTTGCCCACATAATAAAAGCTACAAGAGAAAACAATAAAATTCACTATTACATATTTATAAAGGTGAATGTCAGCCTTCTCCTGTATATACTGTATGCATATAGGAGACATCTCTCTGCTTCTACATTCCAGGTTAAGCATACAGTACATGGATAGCAACCAGGGCAGCAACCAAGTCTCTTTGTTTGATTTTGTCCCATAAGTCAAATCTGTCTTCACCAATACAGCTTTCAAATTATATCCATGTCTGTTCCCAATCCTTGGAGCTTTATATTCCGAAAGAAAGGAAGGGATAAAATTTACAGTACTGGTAATCAATCACCTGTTGGACCTGTTTGCTGCCAGAGGTGTATTTCATAGTATACAGCAGGTAATTCTGTAATCTCTATGGGAACGTTTATGGACAGTATTGATAAATTCCTTCTGAAATTAAAGCCCATAGCTCTCAGAGAAACTTGCAAATAAAATGTTGACTCCAATCTAAAATAGTTTCCCAACACAAACAGACTCAACAACTCCATCAAGAATTTAACTGCTGGATAAGATTACATTTACGCAGAGCTTTGTAATTTAATACTAGCCCCAAAATATATATAACTGTGAAGAGGCAGTATACACCCAAGGACCTTTTATGAAACATTAAAAAAAACTCAAGGTTATCTTGTAAAAATGAACTCCTTCTTCTCACTGCAACCTATGAAAAAGTGTCAACATACTGTAAATGGTTCAAACAATGATCCAACAGATAATATGATGCCCAGAAGTCATACGGGAAGCTCATTATTAATCCACCAAGCTTCCCAACTGCTATCAACTCATCCATATCCTGATTAGACATGCCAACAGGATCCTCTTGAAAGATTTAATATGTTGATTCATCAGATAATTGTCCTAATAAAATCTCCTGTCCAAAATGGTCAACATTTTCTTTTGTCTACCAGTAAAACAACTGGAGACACATTTCTCTGCAAGAAGAAAGCTTTGCAGATTGGTACTTTGGTGTAGAAAGGACTCTTTACCCATGTTGGATTTGTCAGAATGTGTACTTTCCAAAAAGATAGGGTTTTCTAGATTTTTCTGTATAGTTTGGGGGTGTTACAGCACATAATACGCTGACAGGGGGCTCTGTGTGCAAAAGCTGAGTTTGCAGGTGAGAAATCCATATGCGCTATTTTCATTTTGAGGTCAGTACATACCACAAACTTTGGTGTATCTATGCATATTGGGCATCAAACTGTTCAGTAGACCTTAGGTGTTCCTATTTGGGGTGATTTGCCATTATACGCAAGAAATTGTGTGAGATAAATGCGGCAAACTTCAACATTTTTGGGGGATTTTCTGAAATATCTTAAAAATTGGCAAACTTAGAAAAGCTTTGCAGATTGGTACTTTGGAGTAGAAAGACATGGGTACCCATTTTAGATTCGGGAGAAAGTGTACTTTCGAAACATATATGGCTTTCTGGGGTGAGCGTACTTTTTTGTAGCATTATCCCACATAAAGGATGTAAATGTGTTGATTTTTTGAAATGACACATCATATGGGAATATGTTTCCATTGGGGCCCCTACATGCCACATATTTAAGTAAACCTATACATATTGGGCATCAAACTGTTCAGTGGACCCATGGCATTCAAATTCAGGGTGTTTTATCTTGGTACCTAATGCTATGTGGGAGATAAGATGCTGCAAAATATAAGCTTTGAGCAGATTTTTGGAAATGTCATCAAAATTGCTAAATTTAGAAATGCTTTGCGGCTTGGTACATTGGAGTAGAAAGACATGGGTACCCATTTTAGATTCAGGGGAATGTGTACTTTCCAAAAATATATGACTTTCTGGGGTGAGTGTACTTTTTACTAGCTTTATCCCACATATAATGATGTAAATGTGTTGATTTTGCAGGAGCTGAAATGACAGAAATGATAGATCATATGAGGGTATGTTCACATTGGGGCCCCTACATGCCACATACTTAGCTAAACCTATACATATTGGGCATCAAACTATTCAGTGGACCTCTGGCGTTCATATTTAGGGGGGTTTTATTTGGTTACTTTATGACCTGTAGGAGATAAGATACTATAGACTGGAAGCTTTGAAGCGATTTTTTAAAAACTTATAATTTTAGGAAAGCATTGCAACTTGATAGTTTGGAGTAGACAGACAATTGTGCCTACTCTGGATTCCCCAGAATCTGTTATTTCCAGAAATGTGTAATTTTCTGGGATAAACCTTCTGTTAGTGGAAGTTTTGGCCTTGAAATCTAAAGTATGCAGCTTTCTGGAGCAGTGCTTTGGAAATTTGGTAGTGTACTGCTGGGAGTTTTTGACCTATACAAGTGAGAAATAAAACTATATATATTTGGTATTGGTACGTTCAGGAGACATTTCTGGTATGTGTGTTTATATTATGAAAAATATGATTTTTTAAAAATTTTTAGACATTTAGAAGCCTATATCTTGTTACAGAATTGGAATTACACCAAAGTTCTACCCAGGAAAGGCCCCTAAAGTGAAACAGTGCAAAATGTTCAAAAACTGTCTGGCAGTAGAAGTTCCACTTTGGTCCAAAACGGCTGGCAGCGAAAGGGTTAAAGGGGTGGTTCACTTTTAAGTCAAGTTTTAGTTTGTTATTGAATGCCCTATTCCTAGCAAATTTGCATTTGGTTGGCTCTCTCTTCTGCCTCTCTCCAGCTTTCAAATGGGGGTCACTTTTTATTACTTATATTTCTATGCAGGCCCTTTACTATTCATTTTGCTACCTCTGGCTTAAACCACTTCCTGATTGCTAGGGTAAAGAAAACCCTTCCAATTCAAAACCAATTCAAAAAAATAAAAAATTAAAAAAAAATTAAAAACAGAGACCAATTGCAAATTGTTTCAGAATATCAATGTCTCCAACATATTGAAAGTTAATTTAAAGCTGAACCACCCCTTTAACTTTTCTATCTGATATTTTCTATACAGAACAGTCCATTAGCACAGCTTGTTGGAAGTCCTCCTTGAATAAACCACACTTAGCATCTGGAAATGTTCACCATGATTTCAGTAAGGCCTGTGGTCAAATTCTCTGTAAGAGAAAGTTAAATTCAAAAGGAAAACAGCAAGAAGAAACATTAGATCAGCTCAATAATGACTTCGTGCAATGAGCTTTAAAAACAATTTCCCACAGTGGATTTTTGAGCTGAGGCTGCAAACGATCATTATAAGTAAGAATGTCATTTAAACATCTCTGCGTTATTATTCAGGCAGGGAGCAGGACATATTGCACTGAGGTCTCACTAACTTACAGTACATTTCCGCTCTAACATTGGTGTAGCGTGCAGCTTCATTATGCAATACTAAACTCACCCAGAGTCATTTGAGTGCCATTTGTGCTTACATACCAAATTTGTTGTTTGAAATAAAAAAAAAAAGTTTTTTTCAAGAAGATCTATTGCCCTGGAAAATCATGGTGCTGTTAACAAATTTGTGGGGTACAGTTCTCCCTTCTGGAGAGCACAGAGAATGTTGAATTGACTGGGTATGAGTGCAGGTAAAAACTTGAACTTGATTTGATACCAAACTAGTGATGAGCAAATTTTTGCCAGGCATGGATTTACAGCAAATTTCTGCATTTCGCCACTGGCAAATGGCTTTTCAAAACTTCAGAGATAATCCGCCACAAAAAGAATTGTTACGCATCAACAAAAAGTCTCAGTCGTGTCAAATTGGGCGTGATCATGTCAAAATAGGCATGATCACATCAATGTGGGCGCTGCCGCATAGGAGCGGTTCCAATACTAACTGTCATCCAGTGTTTGCATGGATAGACACTTTTCTTTGATACCTAATACCCTAATGATAAATACCAAAGGGGCCTAAACCAGGTCAGCATTAAAGGTGAAGGAAATCTTCTGATACAGTTTGTTCCCAATTGATTAGTCACAATAGTGCAAGCTAGATTGCTGTATTTATTCTGTAGTAAACAGCCCTAGAAGCTCCCTCTATTTATTTATAGCAGCTGCCATATTGGCTTTGTGTGATGTAACTTCCTTCTGCACAAGGGTGTCTCTGGCTGGCAGATTACAGCAAGGAAGAGAGGAGGGTGAAGAGAGGGAGAGAGGAGCAATTTATGCCCATGTCCAGATGGTTTGAGCTGAGAGAAGGAAATCTGATACAGAAGCCCATGATACATAATAGAAGCAAAGGAATGTTGTGTTTCTTTACAGAGGACTCAGAGCAGCATTCCTGTGAGAGTTTATTGGTTTATCTACATAGACCTTTCTTATAAAGCTTACATGATTTAACCTTGCCTTCTTCTTTAAATCAAGATAACCCACTTTACAATATACATTTATTACAAATTGTAATTGTAATGGTTTTTAAGGTATTTGTATATATTATTGCTATAAAAGCAGTGTTGTCTGTCCTTTACTATTCTCTGCCCTGGTGGCTCTGACTTTTGAAACAATGTAACACAAGGCAGCAGATTGGCAGACCTGTCTTGTTTCAAAAATCATAACCAGGAGTTAAGCAAAAGCTGCTTACAATAGCAATTACATTTACAAATAACTAACATTTAACATTTAAACATTGGAAAGTTGGAAACATTATTTTTAGGGTTGACATCTTTTTAGAGAACCAAGTCTAGCTTTCTTTGCACTGAAAACTTTTTGAAATGGCTGTGTAGGGATGTGGAAAATGAACCACGTAATAAGTAAAAGGACTGGAAACCTTTCTAAACCTATTAATGAGCAAATCTGTCCCATTTTGCTTTGCCAAAATATTCCCAAAAAATTGAAAATTCATAAAATGTATTGATGTCAATGGACGTTTTTTCATAGCAACTTTATCCATTCTGTGCAACTTTTTTTGCAGCCATTGGAGTCTATAGGCATTTTTTGCATTGAAACCCAGGGAAAATTTCACTTATCACTGATGGCTAGCTTCTTAAGTAATATTTGCTGATGAAGTGCTAAGGCTAGCCTCATCTTCAGCTACAGTATAATGTCTGTTCCAATAGGTGTGCTACAACCCCAAGAGGCAGTGGTGGAGCTATGCATCCACCCCCACCCCCAAGAGATGTGTTCCAGAGCCTGGCATGATGTAGGTCCTAGAACAGTACAGCAAGCTGATCCTGTGAGTGACTAGCTACTATATTGGATACATTTTCTGTATGAAATAATGGAGTCTAGAAGCTGAGCAGCCCAAATCCCCAATGATGATTGTTAGTGGAGCCAATACACTGGTAAAAGAACATACAGTAGGGGCCCAGTGAAGATTGTGTATTTATTCTGTCTCTTTTATATAGCAAAAAGATTTAATGATGTAAAATAATAAAGCCCAGTTCTTCTTCCAGGTAATGCAACAATAATATTCTCTTTCACATAATGCAAAGCCACAATTTCCATCAACATTAAATCAGTATTGAAGGGGTTATATGCACTTCACTTATACTTACAGCTCAGGCTGCTGCTACAGCATATCAATAATAAATGCTCTGTTCCATTATGAAAATAGGCTGCTATCATAAAACCTCCCCTATGCCTGGCTTCTGTTGCAATTAATAGAGCAAAGTGTAGGGCTTTACACAGTGTGAGGGCTTTCCGGCAAACAAATAGCTTTGTAAGGAGAATTTAATTATGTCAGAGTTTGGCTGGAAAATACAGATTGTACTATCATGTTTAAGATGCTGAAACATTGTTCACCCTTAAGGTAAAAGCTTGAGGAAACTTTCACTGGAGCGCTAACATTAAATCAGCTTTAAGTCTGATCAAAAACATACGCTGACATTTTGCTTAAGTTAACAGGAATGCCCCCCAAGCCTCTAACAGGGGCATTTGAGCATCTCCTTTTAGATGTTTAACCCAATGGCAAAAGATTAGATCTTCCATTTTAAAATCAGTGTAAAATAAAAACATTTGCATAGTATTATATCCGGTGCAAAGTACAAATAAACCCAAAAAATTATAGAGTGGAATTTAATTCACCATATTTTTTGATACCTTGCTACCTGCCCTGCATATTCAAGGATTGCTACAGGTCTCTGCACTTTAAATCTCAGTGAAGAGATCTGTGTGCCCCCTGATGAATATAGCACTATATCCATAATGGGGATGGCATATAGGCATTCACCTTCAGCCTCCTACCTGCCCCTTCTGCCATATGACAGGCAGTAAGGATAGAGCTGGCTTGTACCAACCAATGCTGTGCTCCACATCTCTTATATAAAATCATATCTGCTATAAACTATTTCTTTATCCGCTGGTTTCAATGAACTATTGAACATTAATTTCAGCTGATCATCTATGGGGTGCACCCCATAGAATAGCATCATAGCAACAGAGGCAGGCCTAGGGTGGCCAGCGGGTGAAAGGGAGGGCCTTTGTCAATAAATATATATGTACTGTATTTATGTGCATGTTTTTTTTTAAAGGAACATTAACACCAAAGAATGAAAGTGTATAAAAGAAATTCCAATATAATGTACTGTTGCCCTGCACTGGTACAACTGGTGTGTTTGCCTCAGAAAGACTACTATAGTTTATATAAACAAAGCTGCTGTGTAGCCATGGGGGCAGCCATTCAAAGGAGAAAAGACACAGGTTACTTAGCAGATAAACCCCCCCCCCCCATATTATTCTACAGAGCTTATCAGGTATCTGCTACGTAGCTTGTGCCTTTTCTCCTTTTGGTTGAATGGCTGCCCCCATGGCTACAGAGCAGGGCATTTATATAAACCATAGTTGTCTTTCTGTAGCAAACACACAACTTTTACCAGTGCAGGACAATAGTACAATATATTTTAATTGTTTTACAACACTTTCATTTTTTGGTGTTACTTTAAGAACAAATACAGACATTGCCATGGTGATATAGTATGAAATGAATAACATTTTCTTAAAACCCACAAATTAAACACACATCCCAGGCTTATTCGAGCAAACAATGAAACACAAAGAACTGTGATATCTTGATTCACATTAATGTGGGCATATTGTGGGACATGCATCCAGGCGGAAGGCAAGAGTCCTGACACCATGTCCTACAGCATAAGAAATGAATAAGAAAATTTATAGGTCATTGATTTTAAGATATTAATGTATATTTTTTCTGGAGCATTTTCATATTTTCAGACAGAGGGCCTTATGTGCAATCAGCCCATCCCTTTGGATTTTCCTTATTTTGTTATATTGCAGAGCTATTTTTTTATACTGATCTAAAAGTGAAATCAATAAAATAAGCTGACATTTATTGGTTGACAATAGTTTTTACCTCTCTGAGACAGAACCAAAAGAAAACAAAGTTCACATTTTGCTAAATCTGCTTCAATGTGTCAGACTAGAGAATTTACATGTGCTTTTTATGCCAAATGCCTTTTGCCAACTTCAAACAGGCTTTGGTTTTTCAGCAGTGGCTTTCTGTCCTGCACTTTCCAATTTTGTGGAACATTCCTGTTATGGTTGTCCCAGTGACTGTTAATCTCTCTAGAGTTACCATTGGCCTGTTGGTTGATTCCCTGATTTACAGAGAAACAAAGTTAGAAATGGCTTAGGTGTGCCAAATGTTAGGTACTTCCTATACTTATAATAGCTTACCTGATACCCCAGGCTGGTGCTCCTGGCAGGGTACTTCTGTATAAGCAACACACAACAATCTTTTTGCTTAACAAACAGCTTTTCACTCTACTAAGTATCTCACAACTGAGAAGAAGGAAGAAGCAAAGCAGAGTGCAATGTGGTGGTCACACAGAAGTACCCAGGGCCGGGACAGTTTTCTGTGAACAGGAGCACCAAACTATTACAATCACTAGGGGTGCCAATGTCTGCTTTAATTACCTCCTTACACAGACACACAGGGGCACATTGATAATTGCTAAAGTCTTTAGGTTCAATCAATTTTAAAGGATACCCTCCCATGAGTTAGTTTCTTAGTTGAGTTTTTTTTTTCCTCGAGGGGACTCGTGCAATCATAAATCTGGCCCTAAGTTTTGGTGGGTTTTCCAAGTTCAGGATATTTTTTTATAACCCTGACTGGTGCTTCTCCAGGACTTGTCTCTTGGTCTTCATGATGTTGTTGATACATTATACAGTATGTATTCTAACAAAACTTCCGGACACATTTTGAAATTGAACTGTGACACTTTAATTCCATATAAGTGGACTCCATTCAGCTTTTGAAGACAAGTGGTTTTGTATTTTTATTTGTAATTAATTTATACCTGTTCATTAATTTTTATTAATGTGTGGTCCTGCACTCTTCCCTTGACCACACACTGTTGTTCACGGGACTTG
Organism: Xenopus tropicalis; assembly: GCF_000004195.4. Taxonomy (NCBI): domain Eukaryota; kingdom Metazoa; phylum Chordata; class Amphibia; order Anura; family Pipidae; genus Xenopus; species Xenopus tropicalis. The sequence goes on along the minus strand of NC_030678.2, from coordinate 50,008,261 downwards.
CCCATTAACTAAATCTTACACATATCAATACAAGCTTTTTCTTTGTCATATAATCTTTTTTTCATTTCTTTTTTCCAGTTCCTTTAAGGTATGTCAGAGAAGAATAATGAGGTTAAATAGCATTTATCTTGCTTTTATTTAAAGACTACATGGTCTTTTCATTGGCCCTACCATTTTTATTTCAGATCTTTCCCAGAGCTTAAATGCAATATATTTCATAAAAATGCCTGTCCTTTTTCCATAAGCCTGCTGCTTCATCTCTTCCACAGTTCCATGCCCCCACCTCTGTGCTACTCTCTATCACCAAGCACTTTACCAGACATGCTATTTTCTTGACTAGGCCTCTTATTGATTGTTAGTTTTTCAGTGTAATAGCATATTAGTATCAAAAGGGTAGTGAACACTACTTCTGTCAAATTAAAGAGTACTGTGCTTACACAAGGATGAACTGCCCACAGAAAAGGAAGGGGGGAGAAAGAATACAGACTCAATCCATAAAAAAAACACACTTCAACAAAGACTGAAATCCCAGTGTGTCGCCAATCTAAAAAGCCTTTCTGGTATCAGCAGCAAGATACATAAATCATATTCCTCTGGCTTGCAATTCTGTGTTCAAGTATTATATTTCCCTTCGAGTTTGATATGGTTATTCTTTTTTATTAAAGAGTTAAATGTGACATAATTACTTTATTTTTCACCCTTGTTCCAAGAAACAAAAAACCCAGAGGGTTTTTCTAAATGATGATATTTAAAAGGTTAATTAGAGTAAAGCTGTTTTTTTATCTTTTTAAAGCTGTTAATCAAACTGTATGATACATACATTTCAAATATAGATTTGTATGGATTTTCTTTTCCTGAAAGACTATCAATCTGTATTTGATACTTTTTTTCCAGCAGGTTGAGGTGATTCCCTTTAATTCATAACAGGGCAATGCATGCCCATGAGATCAAGACTAGTTCCTTTTTGAATATGTTATCAAATTAACAATAAATATAAACAAGTATTACGGAGCTGGGTATGTAACCTGCGGGCTGCAGCAATAGGGTTTCCGTAGTTTTACCTCAAGATGGCACAAACTTTATTTACAAATAAAAGAATCCTCATGTTTTACCATTTGACTCCTTATACAGTGGCTTGCAAAAGTATTCGGCCCCCTTGAACTTTTCCACATTTTGTCACATTACAGCCACAAACATGAATTCATTTTATTGGAATTCCACGTGAAAGACCAATACAAAGTGGTGTACACGTGAGAAGTGGAACGAAAATCATACATGATTCCAAACATTTTTTACAAATAAATAACTGCAAAGTGGGGTGTGCGTAATTATTCAGCCCCCTGAGTCAATACTTTGTAGAACCACCTTTTGCTGCAATTCCAGCTGCCAGGCTTTTAGGGTATGTCTCTACCAGCTTTGCCCATCTAGAGACTGAAATCCTTGCCCATTCTTCTTTGCAAAACAGCTCCAGCTCAGTCAGATTAGATGGACAGCGTTTGTGAACAGCAGTTTTCAGATCTTGCCACAGATTCTCCATTGGATTTAGATCTGGACTTGAATGACTGGGCCATTCTAACACATGGATATGTTTTGTTTTAAACCATTCCATTGTTGCCCTGGCTTTATGTTTAGGGTTGTTGTCCTGCTGGAAGGTGAACCTCCGCCCCAGTCTCAAGTCTTTTGCAGACTCCAAGAGGTTTTGTACTGACATTAGATTACACACAGGGGCACTCTATTTAGTCATTAGCACACATCAGGCAATGTTTATGGGCAACTGACTGCACTCAGACCAAAGGGGGCTGAATAATTACGCACACCAAACTTTGCAGTTATTTATTTGTAAAAAATGTTTGGAATCATGTATGATTTTCGTTCCACTTCTCACGTGTACACCACTTTGTATTGGTCTTTCACGTGGAATTCCAATAAAATTGATTCATGTTTATGGCTGTAATGTGACAAAATGTGGAATAGTTCAAGGGGGCCGAATACTTTTGCAAGCCACTCCATTGAAGATAATATTGTGTTCTATAGTGAGTAATGTGTCAAATCAAACATTGCTTCCGTTTGGAAATCCATGCATCAGCCACAACACACTACTAAAGTGTGGAACTATCAGTGGAAACTATTCAGTGGGAATATTTGGATGATGTTATGTTATATGTATGTTATAGAATGGTCTATTCTTGGAAACTTTTCAACTGGTCTTCATGTTTTATTTGTTATAGTTTTTGAATTATTTGCTTCCCCGTCTGATTGGTTCAAGCTTTCAAATGGGAGTCACTGACCCCAGCAGCCAAAAAACTATTGCTCTGTGAGGCTACAATTTTGTGAGGCTACAATTACTTATCTTTTTATCTATTTATATTTCTCTCTTTCAAACCACTGCCTGTTTGCTAGGGTAAACTGAACCCTATTAACCAAATAGCTGATAAAATTCCTAACTGGAGAGCTGTTGAACAAAAAGCTAAATAATTCAAAAACCGTAGGTAATAAAAAATAAAGACCAATTACAAATTGTCTCAGAATATTACTCTCTACATCATACTAAAAGTTAATTCAGTGGTGAACAAGGTGAACAATCCCTTTACGACTTTGGGCCTGGGCCTGTGCCTGTGAAAGAAGCCTGTGAAAGAAGAAAAAGGTAATGCAGACACAATTAGAAAAAAAGCTCAGAGCAAATAATAGTGACATTGAAAGATGGTTTTAGGCCTTAATTATACAGTATACTCTGCAGTCAAGCACTTCTCCACTGTATGGAACCGACTAGGCATAATCACATGTAAGCATCTTGAATAACCTGGGCACAGGGAATGTGTTTGCCCAAGTGTTGAACTAGTATAAAAACATTAGTTCAAAATTAAAACTGAAGTAAATGAAATGGTAAATGCGGATTGGTTGATATGGGATACCAAATCTAGACACACTTTACCCCTTTAGATACTTTACTTAAAGTGGTTATTGACCTTTGAGGGGGAGATTTATCAACGTTTAAGTTGTTGTTTTTTTCATGATTCAAGTTTTATTGCACTAAAAAACTCGAATTTGAATTATGTTTCAAAAAACATATGCAAGGCCTTTAGGAAATCAGGAAAAAAAAGTAGTGGACAATTCTGTAGGACCTGACGCATGTTTCGTGCTATGACGCTTCTACCAGGGGACTAGATGGGAATACCAGGGTAGAAGTGCCATTGTTGCGCAAAACGTACGTTGGATCCTACAACACCACACCACCACATCTACTCCTTCACAATACATGGTTCAGAGGGATCAGGTGAGTATACCTTATTGTTTAATGTTCTGACTGATTCTGGGCATCTGGTTTTGTTTACTCAAATGCATTGGATTTATTCATGTGTCCGGACACTTAAAGTTGGATTGAATATTTTTTTCTCCACACTCCTTACTTTAGTAATACTTGCGTGATACTATGATAGAGATATTTCACAAATTTTAATTATATCAGGTTGGAACTGCTGCCACTAGAATTGTCCAATACTTTTATTTCCTGCTTTCTGTAAATGGTTGTCACCTGTTTGATGAATTATACTTACTGATTAATATACTGTATCTATATACATTGTAACTACCATTTAGGTTGATACATTTACTGCTGTTATACCTATATGTATATGAAGATTTTCATTCATCCAGGTCATGGTATATCTAGTATAAATAAATTTAAAGCAACTGGACTTGTTTGGTAATCATTGAAGACGTTTCACTACTCATCCGAGCAGCTTCTTCAGTTCAACTGACTGGTATGGGAAGTCCTTAGCATATGTACTCTTCCACTAATCCAATCACAATGGCACTTAGTAACTCTTCAGAGAGGTGACACCTGAAACTCACAGAGGTGTGAATGCTGTGGAGTTACTTTGAAAGGATTACCAATTGTGATTGGATTAGTGGAAGAGTATATATGCTGAGGACTTCCCATACCAGTCAGTTGAACTGAAGAAGCTGCTCGGAAGAGTAGTGAAACATATTCAATGTTATACCTATGGTTACTTTATACCTTATTGATATTTTGGTAAAAGTTACTTTAGGCCTATGTTATTTAATAGTACGTATTTGGAGCACTGGGTAGTGGTAGATGCGATGGTGCTGGGTTCTAACATTTTAACATTTTTCAGTCTGTTAGAAGACTTTTTGTAATTAATAAAAGTGTGTCTGATTATTATGCCTAGGTGTGGCTCTCTAAAAGAAGTATTGTACCATTTTCATGTTGAGTTATATAAATCTCTTAAGTGCCCCCCACCTTAATCATACTAAAAGGCTGCAAATGAAGTGCCATTATAGGGATGTGTTTTCATGCTATATCTATGGCCTTTAGGTATGCAACAAAACTAAAAAAATTACTTCCAGGGTGACAGGTAAGGAATACAAGATATACCAGTGTATTAAGTGTTCCTCAGAGAATGTAATTTACTGCCTGGAGTGTCTATGCGGACTACATTACATAGGTTAAACCAACAGGAAGTTAAAAGGCAGGATCAATGAACATGTCAGGAACATCAACATGGGATTCATAAAACATAGAGTATCCAGGTACTTTAAAGAGGCACATGGGCAGAACCCCCAAGGGTTTTGAGGAGTGAAATAAGTAAATAAAAACTAGAGGGGGTGACTTGGTAAAAGAGACTCTACAGAAAGAGAGCAAATGGATTTCTGAAATGCAGACATTTAAACCATTGGAATTGAATATTGATATAAATTTAAGATCATTTTTAAAGTAAAGTATATGTTTAGGTATTTTTAATAATATTAATGAGTAATGGAGAACACCTTTTGGATACCCCTTTACTATAATGCAAGTAGTTTTTTTTTCTTGTATCATGTATACTGCACCTTTAATATAAACAACCATGTATACTTCCCTATTAAAAATAAAATATTGCACTCAGGTTACAACTCATATAAGCCTTTATTTGCATATATATATATATATATATATATATATATATATATATATATATATATATATATATATATATATATATATTGTATATATATATAAAGCTTGAACTTTTAAAACTATCTTTCTCCCAAAATTTGACATATTGCGTATTACGACTTTTAAAAGGAGGAAAGCTGAATATAAAAAGTAAAACGCCTTTTTGTCTGTACAATTCACATGACAGGCTGATAAAACTTAGGAATATTGTTATACTACAGGAAAAAACAAAGTATATAAAAGAAACTAGCAAAATTGTAATCCTCATGGGGCCATGCATTATACAGAAGATGCATTTAAGTTTCTGTGGTGCATGTTTATTGCCATAGGATATACAGATAGAAAATATTTAACTTTACTCTCACATTAAGTACTATGTGCTCCTTTCCCCCTCAACCCATCTGATTTTAAAGGTTTTTGCCTCCCATGTCTCTAGCTAAGCTGAAAATTTTTCACTGTTTCTGGTTTGAAGAAAACATGGAATAAGCTTAGCTCTAGGCATAAGCACACTGCATTTATTACTGTGAAACATTACTGTAGTACAACTGTTAGTAGTAACTTCTAATTAGATAACACTTCTATTTGAAATGGTTATGCCAATCTATCAGTGTTTACATGCTAATCCTTCATAAACTCAGTAATAGGCACAATAATTTAGACCTTTCTTTAAAATTCATATCTAGTTTGGTTAGAAAAAGGAGCAACACTCCGTCATGGCTGAAGGGTCATGAACAATGCTGTCAGTCAGTGGGCTGGAGGTGGCATGATGCTTCAATAGGCTAAACTAGTGTTTTCATAAAGGATGCACCGAACTGTTTCCGAAAAATTTACTAAATGCATTTATTGTCAAATTTTTTTTGTCGCACGTCTTTTTTGGCGTCCGCATCTATTTTTTTTTTTGTCGCCTGTGCTTTTTTTGCCACGACCACGCCCTTTTTGACGCGACCATTCCCTTTTTGACACGCCCGTGCCCAATATGATGCGTGACAAAGAAATTCATCACAGCGAATTTTCACGGAAGTTTCGCAAAACAATTTGCCAATGGTGAAATGCGGAAATTCGCTGCGAATCCATGCCTGCTGAAAAAATATGCTCATCACTACTCTGTACTTAATGCTTATCAACAAAGGTCAATGAGCACAAAATGCAGAGCACAATTGTGTAAGTGTTTAGCTTACATTTGAATACACTGATTTCCACTGACATGTTATTTCACATAATATCTTGTTTAGTCTTGTGTATGATATGCACAGTAAGAAATAACAGTTTTCCCTTAGGAAGTATAGTACAGGGATCTGTTTTGGTTTGTATGCTTAGATACTGTCAGAGAGATAGATTTCTTGAATACCGCTCTTAGAATTTAGCAGTGTCAGAGAAGGAAGTCTTTCTTTAGAATATCCACAGTATCTTTTTAACTATTCTGTAAGCTACAAATTTACAATGTCTTAAGCTGTTTTTATTCTGACTTTGGGCCTTGCTGTACACAAGATAAATGGATCAACAATTTGTTTGCCACCAGCATAAAGAAAAGCTTAGGGAGAAAGGCAGAGAGGCTCTTACTTGGAAAATGTGACTGCTTTATCCAATGCCACTGACAAACTCGGAACTTTTGGTGTAATGAACACTGATATCGTTGGAGGTACATTGATTTTATCAGAAATCACTGGCAGTGGGAGGCAGGTTAATATTTTCGTGCTGTTGTTTGTCTTTTGCAAAGGGGAAAAATAGGGAAAGTTTTTCATTTTTCTATTTTTCAGCTTAATCTAAGCTGTTTTACAAAGTGCCGGGAATATATGGATGGAAGAGTGGGTAAAGGCTTCCATTCCAGTAGACCACTCCAGGTAAGCTGGGTTGATGTACTGGTCTTATTTACTGTAACACCCAGGCAGTGGTTTAAATAAGAGACTGGAATATGAATAGAAGAGGGCCTGCACAGAACGATAAGTTATAAAATGTAATAATAACAATATTAATAATAATTAAAATAGTATACAAAATAAATAATGAAAACCAATTTCTAAGCTGCTAGGAATCAGGCATTCTATACCTTTACTTTCTAGTGTAGTATAAGGTAGTAAGGTTTATAAAGATCTATAAGGCATGCTTTAGTAAAAATGCCAGACCAGTTGATACAAGTAACTATTGTGAAGTACGTTTTATTGTATTTGGTTTGTAGAAGGATACGGTTACTGTGCAAAAAAATGCAAACTTGACATTTCAGTTAAAGTCAGTGAAAAAAAAACATTAAAAAAGTTAAAAGTTGCCTATATTTTGGCACAGGTTTTTTGATGCTCATTTTTTTTTTAATTGATCTCAAAATTCTAAAAAATTGACCTCCCTGTGTTTTACAGGTAAGGGGTCCATTATTTGGAGACATGTTACACAGAAAGCTCCAACTTATGGAAATGCCATATGCCATAGACTCCATATTAATCAAATGATCCAGATTTCCAAAGTGGATTAATCCTTAATTAATCCTTACTGAGGGCAAAACAATCCTATTGGGTTTATTTAATGTTTAAAAGCATTTTTACCAGACTTATGGGATACAAATTACAGAGAACCCCAGGTCCCTAGCATTCTGGATAAAAGCTTCCATACCTATACTCCATTATAGAGTTGTTTCTGCAATATAATCTCACAGGAGACCATGTTATGGTCACTATTCCTTAAGTGCTCACCCACACAAATGTCAAATTTGAATTTGGAATTAATACCAGGTCCAAAAAAAAGTCTTTCTTAGTAGGTTCCTGAATTACCTTAAATAAAAAGTTGTCATTTAGCATATTTACAAACCTGCTGGTTTTTTTTTCACTTGCCCACCCCATTACTCCAGTCAATATATGGATAACTGAAGCCACCCATTTTGGCAACTTGACCTAGTTGTAAAACCTCTTCCATTTATAAAATTAGCTGGGCTTTATTCTCCTTATTTATATTAGGTGGTTTCTAGCATATACCAATGATAATTTTCTTTTTTTCTGTAACCTTAAACATAGCTGAAATCTCTACCCAAAGGGATTCCAAACATCCCACTATTCCTGGTAATTTATTTAGAACATGGCTTTACATAAAGTCTGACTACATAAAGACCAACACCTGTTCCAATTGTCACTCCATCACTCCTAAAAAAGGTGTAACCATTTAAGTTCACTGCCCAGTCACATGTTTCCCACCAGGTCTCAGTGATACCAATTATATCATAATTTTCTGCCCATGCAATTTCAGTTCTGCCATTTTACCTGACCAGAAGACAGCAGGTTATTACTTTTCCCTTTTCTTTGTACATTATTCAGTATAGAGTTACATCTATCATTATTATTAGACCTCTTTTTATATAACTTATAAAATAGAATCTGCATAAGCTGAGTCCTAGGAAAGACTTTTTCTCATTGTGTTGCCATACAATACATTTAATGATAAAGGAAATATCCTATCATTTTCAGCTTTCTGTTCTTCAAAGATTCTTCAGACTTGCTGCAGTATAAAATCTACAGGTAGTCTTGACCTACATGGAAGAATTGAATACATGTGCAGTCTAAAAAAACACAGCTGTTATGTATATAATACCACAATTGCTCAGACAGATATGACATTGGGCAATAATGAAGTTGTTATATATGCCATCAGGAAAAGAACTAGGTGCTTATTTAGATATTTCACATAAAAGTTTGATCTCCAACAGAAACCAGACACATGAAATGAAATTGTTCCTTTCTGCTTGCAATGTGAATCCCTAACTTCCAAACTTTTGAAAATAGCAGTGTAAGTACAAAGCTGAAAAGAATACAATGGTGCACAGCAAATGCTATCCTATTCCTATTCATATAATGCAGCTCCTTGTATTAAACCCAGACTTTTTAAGCAGATGGGGGGGGGGGGGTCATCAAATCATCCATATCCATTGAACTGCTTCCACAGATTAAGATAAAACAAGAAAAAAGTAACATTTCTGAATGTGTCATCCAAATATAACATTCAGATTATTCTATATGTAATGCTGAATGGACTAAGAAAGTACACAGAATATAATGACATTGGATACCATATTGGACCCTTATGATACCAGTGTGGGTTAAAAAGTAGAGAGATATGATGACACTTGACCATAGATGATTTGATATCATAGATACAAAAACTGAAACCGTTTGAAAAGTCACATCTTGAGATGAATAACTCAGCTTATCATAAAAAATAAAAAAATAAAAAGTTGACTTTTAACAATAAGAAGAAGAAGAAAAGAAAAAAAGAAAGGAAATTGCTGTGTCATGTCATTGATTTCTTTCTACATCTGAAACCTCTCGTCCTTGGTAACAACAATAGAATTTGCTCTGCTTTCTTGTTATTCACAAACTAAGCTACACATAAAGACTGATTTAATAATTGTCATTTGCAGATGTGATTATACATAGCATTTTCCAAAAAGTAAGTGAATATTTTTCTCATTTTATTAAAACTCAACTTTGGTACATAATAAACCATTGTAACCTATTGGCAATGTTCAGGCATATATAAGCACATATATAAACTGGCTACAATCTGGGGTTTATAGTATATTTGTGTGCCCATTGGGTAACTTTTTACTCTTGTGAGACCATAATTGCTGTACCACCTCAATGATAAAAAAAAAAAAACAACACACATAAACAGAGACTGGATAGCATAACCTGGGCAACGAAGATCTCTTCTACTACTTTAACTGCTGTCTGAATTTATATGAAATCAGAACAAACCCTTGCAATTTTTATTCTAGCAAAAAGAAGAAAACCATAGTAAAACCTGTATTTACAGAAAAGAAAGAAAAATATTTATAGTATCCCCAAACTATAATTTTGAGCTTGTATGATGCCAGGTGTATAGGGATTTATATTCACAGCTCATGGAACATAGGAAGAGGACAAACTGTGAAGTCTGTAGGCAAACAATATGATATATATACAGGGAAAAAACATTTGCACAAGCAAGTTAAACAATATTTGTAATTTGTCATCTTTCTATAATAAAAAAGGCTTTGCATGATTCCCTACAAGTTTGCTTAGGAAAGTGACTCACAAGCAACATGTTGCTCACCATCCCATTTAAGTTCCTCCCAGTGGCCTCAAAGCAGGTGATCTTTTTTTAATCTCTGACTTGGAGGCAAGTTTTGGAGGTATAAAGACCATGTGTACTGCCAAACAAAAGCCCCTGTTATTTACCAGTCCTCATGGGGCTAGCAAATAACCAACCACAGGCCTTAATGGGCACTTTCAAAAAATGTTTTCATGCTTTTGTTGCTCCCCAACTTTTTATTTTAAATTGTGGCTAATGGGTAAAAAAGGTTGAGGACCTCTGGTTTAGGATATTCTATTTAATAGAACATGCATGATATTAGTACATATGAGGTTGTACATATGTTCCATGATGCACCTTTGGTAATATCTAATAATAATGAACTCATCTCTAACATTTGTGTGGGTGAGCATTTGGGGAACAGTGATCACAACATGGTCTCCTTTGAGATAATGCTGCAGAGACAGCTCTATAAGGGAGTAACTAATACGCTCAATTTTAGACGTGCAGACTTTGCCAGTATAAGGGCATCTCTGCAATGTGTCAACTGGGAAAGGCTTTTCATGGGGTTAGACACAGAAGGAAAATGGAACATCTTTAAAACATTGCTTTGTAGGTATACACAACAGTATATCCCCCTTGTAAGCAAGGAGAGGCAGCGCAAAGCAAAACCTTTATGGCTGAATAAAAGTGTTAGGGTCGAGGTTGGTAAGAAAAAACGTGCTTTTAGGGCATTCAAGTTAGCTGGGACAGCGGAAACTTTCATCAGGTACAAGGAAGCAAATAAAGCATGCAAAAAAGCTATCAAGCAAGCTAAAATAGAAATGGAAAGGGATATTGCAGCTAGGAGTAAAAAGAATCCTAAATTATTTTTTAATTATGTGAATAGTAAAAAAATGAAGCAAGAAGGGGTGGGAACTTTATTATCACGGGGGGGTACGTTGGTTGATGAGAACGGGGAAAAAGCTGAAATTTTGAACTCTTATTTTTCATCTGTCTATACATCTGAGGAGCCAGAAAATGAAGGCTTCCCTTGTAATATGCCCAGTTCTAGTAATTTAGCTACTGGCGCATGGGTCACTCGGGAGGAAATTCAAAAGAGACTTGAACATGTAAAGGTAAACAAAGGTCCAGGGCCGGATGGGATTCATCCCAGGGTATTAAATGAGCTGAGCGCTGTGATTGCCATGCCTCTTCACTTAATTTTTCAGGATTCATTGAGGTCTGGCATGGTGCCAAGAGACTGGCGGATTGCTAATGTGGTGCCGTTATTTAAAAAGGGATCCCGTTCTCAGCCTGAAAACTATAGGCCTGTTAGTCTGACATCAGTAGTAGGAAAACTTTTGGAAGGGGTAATAAGGGATAGGGTACTTGAATACATTGCAGTTCACAATACTATTAGTTTGTGCCAGCATGGTTTTATGCGTAACAGATCTTGCCAGACTAATTTAGTCGCCTTTTATGAGGAGGTGAGCAGGAACCTTGATGCTGGAATGGCAGTTGATGTCATCTACTTGGACTTTGCTAAAGCGTTTGATACAGTACCTCACAGAAGGTTAATGATCAAATTAAGGAATATTGGCCTAGAACATAATATTTGTAATTGGATAGAGAACTGGCTGAAGGATAGAGTACAAAGAGTGGTTGTAAATGGAACATTTTCTAATTGGACCAGTGTGGTTAGTGGAGTACCGCAGGGGTCTGTCCTTGGTCCTTTGCTTTTTAACTTGTTTATTAATGACCTGGAGGTGGGCATAGACAGTACTGTTTCTATTTTTGCTGATGACACTAAATTGTGCAAAACTATAAGTTCCATGCAGGATGCTGCCGCTTTGCAGAGCGATTTGACAAAATTAGATAACTGGGCAGCAAACTGGAAAATGAGGTTCAATGTTGATAAGTGCAAAGTTATGCACTTTGGTAGAAATAATATAAACGCAAACTATCTACTGAATGGTAGTGTGTTGGGGGTTTCCTTAATGGAGAAGGATCTAGGGGTTTTTGTTGATAACAAGTTGTCTAATGCCAGGCAGTGTCATTCTGTGGCTACTAAAGCAAATAAAGTGCTGTCTTGTATAAAAAAGGGCATTGACTCAAGGGATGAGAACATAATTTTGCCCCTTTATAGGTCCCTGGTAAGGCCTCACCTTGAGTATGCAGTGCAGTTTTGGGCTCCAGTCCTTAAGAAGGATATTAATGAGCTGGAGAAAGTGCAGAGACGTGCAACTAAACTGGTTAAGGGGATGGAAGATTTAAACTATGAGGTGAGACTGTCGAGGTTGGGGTTGTTCTCTCTGGAAAAGAGGCGCTTGCGAGGGGACATGATTACTCTGTACAAGTACATTAGAGGGGATTATAGGCAGATAGGGGATGTTCTTTTTTCCCATAAAAACAATCAGCGCACCAGAGGTCACCCCTTTAGATTAGAGGAAAGGAGCTTCCATTTGAAGCAGCGTAGGTGGTTTTTCACGGTGAGGGCAGTGAGGTTATGGAATGCCCTTCCTAGTGATGTGGTAATGGCAGATTCTGTTAATGCCTTTAAGAGGGGCCTGGATGAGTTCTTGATCAATCAGAATATCCAAGGCTATTGTGATACTAATATCTACAGTTAGTACTAGTGGTTGTATATATAGTGTATGTATGTGAGTGTATAGATTGGTAGGTGTGGGTTAAGTGTGCTGGGTTTACTTGGATGGGTTGAACTTGATGGACACTGGTCTTTTTTCAACCCTATGTAACTATGTAACTATGTAACTATGTAACCCCAGAATGGTCAAATTGGAATCAAGGCTTTTTAAAATGGCAAAACAAATTGCAACCAAAGGGAAAGATCGAAGCAGACAGGATTGTGATTGATGGACTTACATGTATACTTAATTCTGAGTAGGCAGTGATGAGAGACAAAAGTCAAATGTATTATTAGGGCCACTGGGCTAAATATTTGATGCACAGGCCCAAGGGAAAGCTGGTGCTGAAGTAAAGGCAAAAAGTCAAGCAGATAACACAGGCAAGATCTACACTTATTTCAGACTGAGCAAGTAAAGAAGTTTAGGAAAAATTCAAGGCAGGAAATGTAGTTAATGGTGGAACAAATATATATATATATATATATATATATATATATAAATATATATATATATAGGCAAAGGTTTAGGCAAGGGCCATAGGAGGCAGAGTTCAAGAGTGCAGTACAGGTATCCAGCAGCCTTCAGGACAAAAATATGAAACATGATACATATAACCTGCATTGGTGACAGTGGGATTTCAAAAAGGGAGAATTTGCAGCAAGTGTAACATCCTTACTGTGTTGCAGTGGTAAGAAAATTGCTTGTTAATACAAAAGATATTAATAGGAGGCATCAGTTACCATATCCTTTGGCATACCTTCAAAACTTGATAAATCACTAATGTTTGACATCAGCAGATAATGAGATGGTAGGATATCTCAAAGTGTATGGAGCTCTCAGCAGATTTGTTTTATAAAAGTGGGGTTACAATAAACACAAGCAAACATTGTGCTGCTTTATAAACCCAATTAAAAAGTGGTTAGTTAGTCTTTTCTAGGCTAGTGCATTTTCATGATTGCTAATAGGTGGCTGGAATTATTGGGCTGGGGTAAAACACTGCACTTCTACTGAATCCAGTTCAGAAAGTCTGCCAAAATGGTGTCTCTCCATAAATATCTTCTGATTTCACAGTTTACAATGGATGAGTAATTACATCTACAGGAAGATGACTGCAGAATTACAGTCCAACAAAGTGCACTGCTAAGAATCTATTGCTTTTATTTTCCAAGAAAAGTCATCCACTGTACTCCATTTACAAGACAGGGAGGCAAATTGATTGCAAGTGAAAGATAATATGATTACATAAAACTCTTCTATCCATTCTCAAAAGGAGTTAATAGAATGCCCAGATGATATTAGATGGGGTACTTCAGTCAGCTGTTCCACCACATTTAACATTTGTCAAGAAACAAAGGAACATACACATTTTTTTTCATCAAGTCCATGAACTAGTAAATTCAGAGCCTCTCAGTATTATGCTCATTTTTTCACCCAAACTAGCAAGTATACAGCAATACTCAGCAAGCATTAACTGAAATGGTCACCACCAATGGCAAAATATAGTTTTATTCTTGTAGTATTCTTGATGAAAGCCACCTTTGATCCAGTGTGCAGCATGATTATTGATACAAATCTAACATTACATGAGTGGGCAGGTCACATTTAACGTTTAGCATGATGTAGACAGTGGCATTTAAGACAAATTACAATTGGTCTTCATTTAATATTTTTTTAATTATTTAGTTTTCTTTTCAGCAACCCTCCTCCCCTTTAGAACAGCTATCTGGTTGCCTGGGTCCAATTTACCCTGGTTTGAATGAGAGACTAGAATAGGAATAGTAAGGGGGCAAAAGAGAAAGATAAATTACAAAAATTGCAGATTCATGGAGCAATAGATTTTGGGTTCTGGTGTCAGTGACCCCTATTTGAGAGCTAGAATCAGGCACAAGAAGCAATTAAAAAATATAGACCAATTGAAAAGTTGCTAAGAATAGGCCATTTTATAACATACTAAACGTTAACTTAAAGGTGAAATACCCCGTTAAAGGAGAATGTTTTGCCCTTTTTCAGCATGAGTTCAATGAACAGGACTTGTGCTGAATGTACTTTTTGCCTATTCTTTCAGTCACAAAAAAAAAATCAATGAAATTGTCTGTTTTGCTAAAAATGCTCCCATGCTCCACCTAGTGGTAGATATGAGAATATCACCAAAGCAGCAAAAGCTGTTTGAGAAAACAGCTGCCTGAAAGGACTTACATGATGCTGAGCTGGCTGTTTCTGAAATACAAGATCATGTTCAATCAAGGTGGCTGCTTATACACTATTATTAAAACTAAACAATACAGTTATTGCTTTGAGAATATAAGTTACCCATAAAAATCATTACAATATTCATCTGAGTTTGCTCAACAAATACATTCTAAGCACACACATCCAACTGAGTTGGGTCTTACAGGCCTAAACTTTCAAGTTAGGAGGTGCAACTCTTAGCCGCAAGCTGAGTAGTAGATTTTTTGAGTATACCTCTGAACTGCACAGATATTAAATATTTGGATTTGAGTGACGGTTTGATGGGGGATTTATAGAGAACAGATTGTGCAGGAATAAAATGAACCTCTGCTGATATTGCCCATAAACTAATATACATTCCTCTGAGAGATACAGAGCCCATCTGCAATCAGATTCTCACCTCTACTAATGCAAACTATCTCCTCCTTCTCAAACCCCCTTCAGCTTGCCTTAATTCTTTTGATCCTGTAATAGCCTCCGAAGTCTCCTGGCTTCCCTTGTCATCCCCACTCAAACCTTGCTCTCTTGACCCTATGCCTTCTTTCTATTTAAACACTGTGCTGCTGAACTTACTCCAGTTCGTACTCAGATCTTTAATTCTCTCTGGCTTCTGGGAGTTCCCCCTCTCCTTTCAAACAGGCCTGTGTCAAGCCTATTCTTAATGCCATGCTTGACACATCCATTCTCACTAATTATTGTCCTGTCTACCTTCTGCCACCAGCCTCTATAATCCTTGAACCTATTGTGTTCTCCCATATCACTAACTTTATACACACCCATTATCTGTTACACCCATTCAGACTGCATTGTGCAGAGTAACAAATGATCTTCAGGATGCCAAAGCCAAAGGTCACTATCTATCCTAATTCTCCTTGACCTATCATCTGCATTTGATATGATTGACCACTCCCTTCTGATGCAAATTCTGTATTTTTGTAATCACGCTGCATCCTTGCTCTCTTTTTATCCTCTCTTTTTATCTTATGCTAGCAAAATCTCATCTCCACTTCTATGTAATGTAGGGGTGCTGCAAGACTCGATCCATTGTTATTATCCTTATACATTCTGTCTTTGGCAGATCTTATCAACTCATTTGGATTTAAATATCATCTGTATGCTGATGATATCCAAATATACTTAGCATTCCTTTTATTAACAGCTGAAATTAAAGGGGTTATGTAATATAAGGTACTAAGTTTGCCCAGGAGTAGTAAGCAATAGCAATCAATGAGATGATTGCTTTTAAACAGGTGACCAGAAAATGCTTCCTGCTAGTTAGTTGCCATGTGTTACTGCTTCTGGGCAACTTAGTACCTATTACATAACCCCCATGGGGGCTTGACTCAAACTGCCTCCTAGCAATCTCCAGTGAATGAACACCACCTCAAACTCAAACCCAAACCCAACAAAACTGAACTAATCATTTGTTCACCTAAACCTGCCATGCTTAATGTATGTATGTATGTATGTATATCTTTATTTATAAAGCGCTACTTATGTACGCAGCGCTGTACAGTAGAAAACATTAATACAAACAGGGTGTTAATAAGATAATAGATAAATACAAAGTATAATAATAAATACAGATAAATACAGCAGCAATAAGTTAAGAGTCGAGGACACAAGAGGAAGGAGGTCCCTGCCCCGTAGAGCTTACAATCTATATGGGAGGGTAACTAACAGACACAAATAGGCAAATATAAGTGCTGTAGGACACAGTGGGTGACACTACAATATAAGTGCCAGTTCCCAGATCAGGTGCTGGGCGAGTGCTCCAAAAGGTAGTCTTTAACCTTAGTTTTAAAAAGACTGGGGGAGGATTCTCTCCGGAGGAAATCAGGGAGGGCATTCCAAATGTAGGGGGCAGCCAGGCAGAAAGGTTTAAGACCGGAAACCGCAGTAGTAGTGGGGGGCGCAACCAACTACTCTCCAGATAATCATTGACTCCTCCTTCTCTGATCATATTAACACCACTGTAAAAAAAACTGTCACTTATTCTTGTGCAATATTACCAAAATCCTTCCTTTTATTTCACAAGCTAAGACGCTCGTGCCTGCTCTAATCCTATCCCAACTAGACTACTGCAATCTGTTACTAAATTGCTTTCCCAACTCTCATCTCTCCCTACTACAGTCTGTATTAAATTGTGTTGCCAGAATTATTCGCTCAAGCAAGAGCATACAGCCCCTCGCCACCACACTCCTGAAGTCCTTATCATGGCTTCCTGTGGCTTTTCCTGTGTCTCCATATGTTCCTGGCTGACTCCTTCACTCCTCCCAGAGCAACTACTTGGTTGCACACCCCAGTATCACTGCTGGTCCCTACCCTAAACCTTTCTGCCTTGATGCTCCTTATGCGCTTCCACTTGGAGCACTCCCATAGCACTGGCCCCTGTTCTGGCACTTACAGTATATTGTCACCCATTGTAACCTGCAGAACATATCCTCCTATTTGTGTCTGTAAGTTACCCATCCTCTTAGATTGTAAGCTTTCTGGGGCAGAGTTATGTCTTTGACACTTAATCTTTAAAGAAGAAGGAAAGGCTAAGTCACTTGGGGGTGCCAAAATGTTAGGCACCCCCAAGTGACTTAGATCGCTTACCTTCTACCCCTGGCTGGTGCCCCTGTATGGAGAAAACAGCACCAGCCCGGGGTAGCAGTGATCGCTTCCTCCTTCCTCTCTCGCTGAGCACACATGCGCAGTAGGGTGAAAAGCCGAACTTTAACAGAAAAGTCGGCTTTTTCACTCTACTGTGCATGCGCCGGACTCGGAGTCTAGGGGAAAGGAAGGAGGAAGCGAATCGCCCCAGGTGCCCCGGGCTGGTGCGGTTTTCTCCTAATAGGGGCACCAGCCCGGGGTATGAGGTAAGCGATTCAAGTCACTTGGGGGTGCTTAACATTTTAGCACCCCCAAGTGACTTAGCCTTTCCTTCCCCTTTAATGCAATTGTACTTTGTATTTATTACTTTATAATGTCCTGTTGGGTGCTGCATACATAAGTATTGCTATATAAATAACAATATCCATACATATATACTTTGTAGAAAATTAAGTTTTAGGTTTCCTTAATTTAGAGCTACAAAATGCCATTAGCTACAACTTATAGTGCAGACTGTTCCCATGAAAAACAATAGCATCTCTTTAAATCTCATTTACCACCACAACTTCAATTGTAGTCCTGCAAAAATAGTTGCTGTCAGCCAGTGTAATGACTCCAGTCATTACAAGTATTGTGTCCAGAGGTACTTCATGTACTTCTGTATGGTTGCACCCAGTGCCAGTGTATCTGCCCTGCCATCTGTTCTGACATGCAGGCGGAAATTTAAAGCCAAGTGGCAGAAATGATAAATACTGCGTCTGATTCGCTTCAACATGCAAGCGCAATTGAGAATGTTTTTTCACAGCTCCACCTTACATGTGCAATTTCACTAGAATTGCGTATTTTGGGTTAAAACTAAGGCAAATTGTGTCCATAATTGCACTTTGCACAATGCAGTTGCATAAGTAAATTAATAATAATAATTAAAAACAAATATGAAAGAACACTCATGATGGTCAGGTGGTTCCCAGTTAGCTCCGATTTCTAGAAGACACAACAAACTTATTATTAGTCTTATGTTTATGTATAGAAACTTGTGTTGTATACAGGACAAGGTTTTCAAGTAATTGCTTCTTAGAAATGCAAACAGAGGTATCGGCTGTTTGATATAACTGATTAGTTATTGATTGAATACTGTCCCTTTACTGATTTAGTTTTTAAATTCAAATACATCTTACAGATACAGCCCAGCTTTCTGCTAGCGTGTTAATGTTCTGTGAAAAATTAAATTAGCTGAGTTAAAGTGCCCCAGAGCAGAGTGAACATATGATTTGCCTCAGGCACCAGTGAGAAGGTCAGCCAAGTTAAAGAGATGTGGAGACTGTTATATGGCAACCATTTCCTAGGGTGGTACTGGGAGTCTGGTTTGTAATGATCAGAGTTGATTCTTGTCTAATTTATATTTAAACATCATCTCAACGTGACTCCTGGCAGAGGAATCTGGCTAGCAAGGCTGTTGCCAGGTTACCAAAAAACCCAGGGTTTAAGCCCAAAATCAGAACTATGTATTCAATATCGAACCAGCTGGTCCACCCAGTTTAACTGAAATAGTTAAATGGTAATTAGCTTCTAGGTAACAAATAAATAGATAATACAACCTACATAAAACCTGGGCAATGGATGCTAGCATGCCTAAAGGTGGCCACACACGTGGCGATCTGACCATCGGTCGCACGAAACATCATCAGATCCGCCACACACCGTCAGGGCTGAAACTGCCGATTCAGCCCTGACGGCAGATTTTGGTCAGGCGCCTTCTATGGCGCCCGATCAAAATTTTTTAACCGGTCCGATCGGCGAGTCGTCCAATATCAGCAGCTTCCTGCGATATCGGTCGACTCGCCGACATGCCATACACGCACTGAATATCGTACGAAACGTACAATAGTATCGGTGCGTGTATGGCCAGCTTAACAGTTTATCCACTGTTTCCTTCTACCTATTTTCCAGCTCTCCACTTGTGCTTCTACCCAGAGAAAATCTCATGTAAAGGAACAAAATAAGCTAGCAGTTCTAATATCTTCTTTTAGCCTTAAAAATAAAAAAAGCCCAAAGAGCTAGCTGGAGGTTATAGATATATACATAACATGTATTACCCACATAGGCAAATTAGACTGTAGAATCAGTAAATGGGATTAACTAGGTTTATGACTACAGAACTGCTAATGATGGGAGTTGTACTCCCCAGATTGCACACAATTAGAACAAAAAATTGTTTCACGTTAATTACAGTGCAAGTCCCTTTGAATAGAAAGGCAATTAGCAACCTTGCCCTTTGCACAAAGCATACGCTTCACTGGTCTCCAGGTAATTTACACTTCTGGTCTATAGGGTGTATTGCAAAAACCTTTACATTTACTCCTCTTTTATCCTCTGCATCACAATGGGGTCTGGACTGTTGATAAGAATATGATTATAAGATAAATGATGGGAAATAATTACTGGCTAATTATAGCTTATGACTTGAGTATGTCCTTGGCAATGCACATGTATCTGATATAGAATAGCCTCTAATTAGTTATCTGAATCATAAAAATGGTACATTCTTTGCAGCCTCAACACAGATATGTGATTTGTTATATAGGTTTGCTTCACCAAAAAAAAATAGCTTTCAAATATATTTTAATTGAACATGGTTTTAAAGGTATTTTAAAAAGAAACTGCTGTTTAAATCAGTATCTGTCTGTTTATATTCACCGCAATCTTGGTTCTAACTCCAGAAACAATGTAGCAGAAGCCAGCTAAACTGATGTAGCAGAAACAATGTAGCAGAAGCCAACTAAACTAACAGAATGTATATTGTTTCTAGAGTCAGAACCAGTGAATAGAAAGGGGCTAAAAATGCTGCTTTCAACCCCAATGATCTTTACAAACAACTTTAAAGGGGTTGTTCACTTTTAAAAATAACTTTTAACATGATGTAGAGGGTGCTACATCATGCAACTATTCTTCATCTTTTATATGTGTTTTTTTGGAATTATCTAGCTTTTTGTTCAGCTGCTCTGCAGTTTAGTATTGTAGCAGCAATCTGGGGGGTCCTAATTACCCTAGCAACCAGGCAGTCATTTAAATGAGAAACTGAAATATGAATAGGAGAGGGCCCCAATATAAAGATAAGTAATAAAAAGTAACAATAACATAATTGTAGTATCACTGAGAAATATTCTTTTTTAGCTGCCAGGTTTAGTGATACTGATTTGAAAACTGGAAAGAGGCAGAAGAGGCAAATAATTCCAATTCTATATAACATGAGATATGAAGGGCAGTTACAGAGTTGCTAAGAACTGATCATTCAACTTCAATGTGAGCCACCCCTTTAAAGCCACTGACATTTATCAGTGAAAACATACAGGAAAGACAGTTTATTAAGGGAGATCCATTTTAAAAGATACTACTTAATAATAGATGCACAGCGAGTAGATACAGAGATAACATACAGCCATTGTCAAAATATGAAGATGTCCTTGCTTTCTCTGTACATAATATGTATAAATGAAGGGCACGGTGGGAGCAGTACTGTATCTGTAGGTGGAAGCGGTACGTGCGTCTGTAGCGAATGTTCGGCCAAATAGTCGCTTCAGGCTGTGCTCAGTGGAAGCCACTAGGACCCCGGAGATATCGCAGAGAATCAGAAGTAGCAGAGCGGGGCTGCACTGAGCATGCGCGGAGCGGCTCCTGTATGTGGCTGTTCTGTTAGTTACTGATATAAACAGCTGGAGGTAGCGGAACAGCAGAACAGCCTGGATGCGGGTACCGACAACTCACTGCTGGCTCTCCGGCTATGCTAAGCTCTGCTCCGCGGTCTGGCGGTCTGGCATGGGAAAACCAAGCAGCAAACTGGATTTATCGGCTGATTCCTGAGCTTTCCTTGGGGCTGACAAGTAGTCACTTTCCTCTGTGTGTTTCCCAGGTAAGTTTGGTGCTGCCAGTGTATGTGCCAGCCTGCTACCCTCCGCTGGGGCTCAGCATCTCCATAACTTGTTTAGTTAGCAGCAAAACCCATTCATTCCAATCGCTTGTATGTCTATAGGAAAGCTCAGTACCTGCAGATATCTCCTGCCCCTACAACTTTACACTTCTGCCATTCACTTCACTGCCTTCTACCTAAAGGGGTGATGATAAACTTGCCATGTATGCTTGGTACTTGCCCAACATTAATGCCCTTATTACATCTGAATAGAGCTATGTATCTTGTCATTTTTAGATCTTACAATGGGATTTCTAGTAACAGATTTCTATTTCTTATTTCTTTTGGTTGATCTGTTTATCTGTATCTAAATACTTTATAGACAGACAGCTGGGTGCAAAAGTGTCAGTTTGCGTGTTTGTATATTTTTATTTAAATAACACTACTTATGTAAGCAGCACTTTACAGCGGATGTGCCTAGTTGTACTCACGGAGGGGCATACAGGGCATCACTGAATAGTGTAAGCACTAGGTTTAACTTAAACCATAGATGCATTGAACCCCTTTCTCTCCTCCTGGGTACCAGCTATGTAGATTTTGAATGATGCTTTTTGTCAGCATCTATCTTTTGTATTAAGGAAGGTTTGCCTAGATAAGGATACATGCAGGTGGATATAAGATCTACTCAAGTATCAAGTGATGCCAGCTAACTCTCAAGTTTAGCAGGTAATGTGCCAATGAAATATCCACATCCCTACAGTTTCTTGTTTCCACTTAAATCAGTTAATACCTTCTGGTCTGTGCACTGAGCCCCAGAGCAGTGATGATCACAGGCTGATTGTTGCTACAGCCACTGAGATTATTATTTACTAGTTCCATCATCATTACTGGTTGTCTTCATAGTTAATCCAGACATGTGAACAGCTGTATACTAATAGCACTGTATGCATGACTGACAGTGCATAAAGAGCCTACACATTATGATTAAGGAAGGTTTATTGATGATTACTCCTTACTTTTTCTGTAGCTGCCTGTGTCTTTAAGAAACATTATCTAGAAAGTAGAACTACTACAGAATGAACATAGGTTTAAAACTGAAAATATATGGAATAAAAATGCAACTCGTCTCTTAAGCACTACCTAGTTGTGCCATTCAGTTTGATTTTGGTGACAGCATTTTTAAAGCATTATAAGATTATACAACAGCGATGGGTTTAAGTATCATCATATTGTGCCTGATCTGCATTTAACCCTTTCAGTCCTGTTAATAGCAGGTTCCCCAGAAACCAGTGTTTAAATCTCTCCAGTTCTAATGTGATTTGTATGCGGCATGACATCTTACACTCCTGATTTAAATAGCTTTTAAGGTATCCCCCCCTGTGGCCCTATTTGCCCAAAGTAACCTGAATAATCTGGCAAGATTAGACTATGACCATTAGGCAAGACAGCCATAAACAGTAATTGTTCTAAATCATGTGTAATTGCCCTGTGAGGGATGAATTTTGATTTATTAGCGAGTTGCAAGGCTGTAAATTACCCTTCAATGCATGTAAAAAGATGATTTGGCCAACTGGATTATGTCACATGAAATATATACTGTGCAATATATAACGAGCACAACTCAATTTTGAATGGCCTGAACTGGAGAAAAAGAAAGGATTATAATAATTTAGAATATTGTATTTGTACAGCCTTTTTTTTTTCTTCATTATAACAGCAGCTTGGGGACCGGCTCAGGAGCAGCCTTATACAGAGGGGGCTGTTAGTAGAAGGCTAATTCTTTGTCAGGAGCATTCATCTGTTGGAGGGAAATGCTGGTGGGGTTCATAACAGGTGGCAGCAGAGTGAGGGAGAACTAGATGACACTTCCTAATCTGGCAATAGTTTGATGTGCTCCTCAACTTTCCTTATCTCATCTCGTCATTTGTTTCTTTGCTGAACACTATCTCTTTGAATCTGATGTTTACATAGGCAACCTTTGATGGCCAAATTAACCATCTGTACAGCGGTTCCATTAAATGTTCCATGCTAACCTAACATGAATCAGGTATGTTTGTAGCATTGTGGTACAATTGTTGACTATCCTTCTTCAGTGGTGTGTAAATTACAATGCCCCTGCTGTTTCTGTTCCATAAATCTAACCGGCAGCAGAGAAGCAACAGGTAGAGAGTTGTATCAGGGCATACATGTCCCCTGCATTATTATAATGTATCTATATAACACCATCAAAGCTTTTATAATAGTGCTATGAACATTAACTTTCTTCTGTCTGTTGAACTTCCTGTTTGGTCTTGTTCGCTTGATCTTTAAGCACAATATACAGCATGGGCTCTCTGTTCTTTACAGACAGAACATTATTTAACATGTTTCCTATAGTTTAGCAGGCATCCATCATTTATACTGGGAATATAATTCCACTTACTGATGGTTTTGACATAAAAGGGAGCAGTTGCTTTTGAAACTGATTGATTGCCTCCTTCACAAATCAGTTCACTTGAAGAATTAGCGGACGTCAAGAACATTATTTGGTGGCTTCAAACTGTAATAATGAGCGCGCAACTTTACGAATTAATGACAGACCTACTATTCACAATAGTCACGCAAATGGGAATTGTTAGGTGTCGTTGTGTATAATGCTTTTTTTTTTTCTTTTGATTTAAAATGCTTTTGAGAATCTTGTGGAAGGAAATTATACTGCAAAATAATGGAAAAGGAGACAGTTAATGTTTTGCATGGGCTTTGGTCTGATGTAAGTTGTTGCTTGGCAAAGCAAGTACTCTGCTATTATCCATGATAATTTGGTGACCTGAAAGCATTCTTTAACTAGAGGATGGTGTTTTCTTGCCAGAACAATGCTGGCTGCCCCCATTCATATTATAAGAACATACAGAATGCAGAAAAATAAGGGTTTCAGAAAAATATATGTACAGGTATCGGACCCCTTATCAGGAAACCCGTTATCCAGAAAGCATCCGAATTGCAGATAGCCCGTCTCCCATAGACTCCATTTTAATCAAATAATTTTGAATTTTAAAACTGATTTCCTTTTCTCTGTAGTAATAAAACAGTACCTTGTAATTGATCCCAACTAAGATATAAATAATCCTTATTGGATGCAAAACAATCCTGTTGGAGTTAATTAATGTTTTATTGATTTTGTAGCAGACTTAAGGTATGGAGATCCAAATTATAGAAAGACCCCTTATCAAGAATACCCTTGGTCCCGAGCATTCTGGAAAACGGGTCCTATACCTCTATATGAAAATAATTCCAGATTTCGCCATTGGTGAATTGTTTTGCAAAACTTCAGCAAAAATTTGCAGCTGAAAATTTTGTCGCGCATCAAAAAAAGGCGCAAATTGGGGGCAGTAGCCAAAAAATAGGCGCTGTCTTGGCAAAAAAAGACATGAGCAACAAATAAGACTACAAAAAAGTTGTACGTCAAGCGTGTTTCGTAGATTTTTCGCCTTTTCGCAAATTTTACTGTCGTTTTGCAAATTTTTCGGCGAAGCGAAACGGGACAGATTTACTCATCCACTAATCATTAAATTTATCCCCTGGACTGACACATAAGCCCTTAACCTGCCCGGCCTACGTGGTCCCTTTCCTGATCTCCCCTGGATTCAATCTCTTGCTCTACGTTATTTTGTAGTCCTGCCCATTTTGACATTATCCATCCTATTGCCACGTCATGGCCTGTCCCCTTTCATCACCACCCCTGGCAAGCTGGTAAAAGCAGTTATAAGAGGTGACAACCCTAGAATATGCTGTGTAGGTGCATCACTTAGGTGTGCCAGTTGGGGAGCGGCAGTGAACACAGGTCATAATGCGGCCCTCAACATAATGTCTGCCCAGTGGCAGGTGGCGTCAATAACCACAGCTGGTTTGTGCCAACTGAATCAGATACCAATACTGTTATTAATGCTGAGCACCAAATTTAAGGCTATTTTAACACAAATGAAGGGGAAATGGAGCATGTCCGCAGCTCGTCCGCAGTTTACAAAAAAGTACTTTTCACCCTTATTGTTACATCTTGTGAAAGTTGCATTGCAGTGTACCTGAGAATAAAACAGGAACTGTCGGGGAAAAAAACCCCAAAACATTGCATAACTTGTTAGTAGTTTTTAAACCGACTCGAAGATGTGGCTCTGAATGGCAAATATATCAGAAAACAGGCCAGTTGTAATTGATTTTCTTTTCAGAATGCCCAGGCAAATTATGGGAAATTAAATTAAGATCTCCATGGAAAAAGCAATTGCTTACGGAATCGACTCGTACGTAGAATTAAATTATTTTGTTGTGTTTTTGTTGGGATTCACTTTATTAAATATCGTAAGCATAAAATCCTTGAGTGCAATGCAGATTTATTGACCACATTAGGAAGGAGATTGAAATGAGGGGTTGGTTTAGATGGGGCAGCTTTTCCTTAGAGTATTCATTTAACTCCCATGTTGCTGAAGCTTTTCTACTTCTTTCTAAACCAGTTTTTAACTTGGTTGCTTGATCAGTTGTCTGTTTGGGGGATTTTCAGTCAGTAACTTTTAAAGGGAATAAGTGTACGGTTGTTTTGCCTATAAGGGGCCAACCTATTAAGCAGTTGTAGCATACTCTTTATTTATTTCTCGTCCCCACTCCTTCCCTTCCTTGTTCTGAAAACCATAAAAAAATCTAAAGTGGCATTTACTTACCATGTTCAGCCTTTAAAGTGCATTACTATATTGTTACAATGCAGCTACATTCACAAATAATTACAAAAATCATTAGTAACTGATATATAGTGGACAATTGCTGTAAATTGCAATTTTTTTAGTGAATCTCCCTGTTAACATGTAATATATGATGTTATATCTGGTTTGTAGGATTCAATAGGAACAAAATCCCAACCTTCCAAAATATGCTTTGCCCTAACTACAAAACAGAAATCTGTCTGTAGAAATAAGTATCGCTTGGCTGCTGATAAAGAAGGGCATGACTACACATGTTTGTCTCCTGCCTATTGTGCATTGCGCTGCTTGATGACAGGATATCTGTAGATTGTATTTATTATTACTGTTGTTATAAGCGCCAACATATTCCCCAACGCTGCCCAATAAATAGGTGTATATATTGAACATACAGATTTGCATTGAAAAAAAACCCAATAACTGATAAAGAGGTAAAACCAATTTACAGCCTAAAATATTTGGTTGGGATTTACCCACTGCTTGCCGTGGCATTAATTTATTTAGTTTTAAACATAGCACTTCTGTGTCCATTCCCTGAAGTATGAACCCATTCTCTATACAGGTATGGGATTTATTATCCACAATGCTTGGGACCTGAGGTTTTCTGGATAAGGGATTTTCCGGTTTTTTTTGGATCTCCATACCCTAAGTCTACTAGAAAATTATTTAAATTGTTTATTAAACCCAATAGGATTGTTTTGCCTCAAATAAGGGTTAATTGGGATTAATTTGGAGCTTTCTGGATAACAGGATTCCGGATAACAGGTCCCAAACCCGTACTAGGCAAAAATATAACAAATCTCCATGTTACGGTCCTTTCATCTCCCCCAGATTTCAGCATAATAACATACATTGTTTGAGTTCTGGATTTCTTTTAGTTAGTAGGGTTATGTAACAAAGCAGCAGGAAGAATTTACTGGTCACTTGTTGAATAGCAAATATCTTATTGGTTGTTATGGGTGTCTGCATCTGGGCAAACTTTTTTATCATGTAGTTACTGTACATACATTCAACCCTTTCAATCAAGTAGTGCATATAAATATATTCATACCTACACTAAACTAACTGTAGACATTGGATATTATGCTAGTCCAAGAAGTCAACCAAGCCACTCAATAATAGAATGTGCCATCATAACATCATTCGGAAGGACAATAAACAACCTCACTGCCCTCACCTTTGAAGAACCATTTTGGTATGGGGGTTATAGTGCAATAGATGCTTATTCAACTCATAAAAACATGCCTGGACTAGCAATCTGTAAGTTCTGGCAAATGCCAGAGGGGCTTCTGTAAGATGCATTAAAGAGTCACTATTTACTGAGCTGGTGGGGGTCTGTTTGGGCCTTTCTATCCTTGAAATAACAGGGTCTATTTTGAGCCCCAGTTCAGGCCTGCATAAATATGAAGTAATTGCCATGTGAACCACATTATATAATACTTCAAGACAAAGTGCTTTGTATTCTGCCAAAAAGCTTCTTTCTCAAAAATAGGAGTGGTATTTTGAAAGTGAATGTTCCTTCAAATTGTGTGATACAATTAATACATGTTTGAAAACACTGTTTTTCTGTGAATTCCAAAAGTCCTGAGATTGTGGTGATACAATGTTTCATTCTGATGTAGAAATACGATTAGTAGACATGCCTGAACGTAAGCAATGAGTGTGATTTGGCTACTTGGCTTTCTATATTTATACATGCAGCAGAGGTATTATTCACACAGGTAGCTGTTACAGTCCAAGAACTGCAGATTGCAGCAGTTAAGTTTTAGCTGTATTTGCCTCCTGCTGTTTAATGACATATTTGCAAGTGGAGATTCAGTCATCCAACAGATTTAAGAAGGTTACTGTTTTTCTTAGGCACAAGGGGTAATTTAAGAAAGTGAAAATTCATGCAGATGCTCCGTAAACACTTCCCCCATGAGTCTCTGTGACTTTCTCTGATATACCAATGTATATGCAGCAAATGCCCTGGGGTTGAGGGCACTGACTATGGGATCTAAAAGGTCAATATACTTCCTTGTTCAGAATAAGTGCAATGGATAGAACCTATACTGAACACATTTTTTTACCTCCATGTTTAATCATGAAAAATCTATGGTTTACATATTTTGGTTACTAAACCCAAGGACAAGGTAGATTGAAGCTCCTCCATATTTGTTCCTTGCAAGATAATTAGATTACTAGTATACAGCTCAGCAAGGACTATATTGGGTCAGGTCCTTTGGGAAGGTTTCCAAATTACTTATATATTGCTGGGACCTATGCAAACCCAATAGAGGAGCACAAGTGGTGGTCCATGTCCCAGTTGTAATTTTATTATTACTTAGTTATGCACATATTCTGCAGCACATTACAGAGATTATCATTCACAGCAATTCCTATCCCAGTGGGGCCAATTAATCCACCTATGTTATTGGATGTTACAGGGAAAACCACAAAGACATGGGAAAAACATACAAACTCCTTGCAGATAGTGCCCTATCTGGAATAAAACATAAGACTTCAGCGAGGCAAGGCAGTAGTGCTAACCATTGCAACACGATGCTGCCCACGATGGCCTGCCCAATAGATAAAGGCCAGATATTGGACTGTTTTGACCCCCTCCGCAGGCTTCTTGAGTCAGGTCCCTGACCTGCATTTTGCTGAGCAACTTCATACTGCTGCATGTGTATAAATAATGCAGAAGGCATCTTCCTTGCAACCCAACCTATCTGCTGACATCAGTTTGAAGGATACTAAGGGTCATTCTTCTTGCACTTACTGCCCCCAACAGATTAAACCTGATCCCTGTGACCTTATTTATAGTTGGAGAGGTAAATATATAGCCAGGGCAGCACCTGCCTTTCTCCAAATCACAGGGAAGTTGGATTTGCTACTGAAATATTTGAATCCATTCCACTATTAAAGCCATTTCAGCTGATTTTTATCCAAACTGCCTGATAAGCATGTATCAACCCCAGCATCCAGGTAGCTTATTTTTAGGCTTAGAAATAAATAAACCTAATAAACTGTGTTTTTAACTTAAAGGGGAAGACCTCCTTTAATTTAAAAAAAAAAAGTAAATTTGTGCAGAAACACCATTGCCCCACTAATGTGTCAGCTGCTCTCTAGATGAATCACTTGCTGAAAAATCCATTCCATTGCCTCTTAGGTATAAGTAAATGAAAAGGAACAAGATTTCTAGTATAAAAGATGAGGAGGACAATGAACCATGGAAACATTTTTGTATCTGCCACAAGAGTTTTAATAGGGTCTGACACACAAAAGAGGGACAAATTTCACTCTCAATCTCCTGTGAAGCAAAAGTAACTAAAACTGATGAGAATTTGCTTGATATATTGATCTAAGGAATTCACATTCTTCATGCACTGCCACAACAAGTAACTGAGCTGTGCAGGCTGCTTATTGAACAGATGGTGGCCGTGGTCCTTTCATGCATTGTGAATGAAAACCTGTTTCATCTGTGTCAATCCCAGCTCATAGTAATATTTGCTATGTGCAGGTTAGGGCTAGATATGTTAAACACATTTACTTGCTTGCTTGAGTAAAGTTAAGAAAAATATCAAGAATGTTATTAGCTTTATAAAAGAAAAGGGAAGTGAAAAGAATCAATGTAAAAAGGAAGGATATTTCAGCAAGAACCTTATTTCTTCCAAGGCATTTTGGATTGCAGAAGTCTAAATTAAAAGTAAACATCTTATGTAATGTATTGTAGAGACAATGGGTTTTAGTTGGGAAACATAATGGTTTTAGCAGCGAAAGAAAAGGATGTATTTATTATATATTATACATATTTTGTAGTTATAAAAATATATTTCTTCTTTCTTGTGTATGGGTAGCAGTATGGGAGAGAGAAGCCTTTGATAGTAGCTGCATTACAGTCATCAAAGTATCGGCCTGTTACTAATTTATGTCTAGTCATTTTTGCTATAATTGTCATATGAATTGTCATTTGCCTGTGATTAGTTGAGCTTCACAGTTAATGATATTATAAACCACTCAAGTTCAATGCAGAATAATGCTTTACTTCCCAAACCAATTAATGCATATTCTGGAAGGTCGTGTTACGATATTTTAATAACAAAGCAGCCCATCTGCGAGTTTCACACAACACCTGTATTCATTATTCATTATGCTGTTAAAATGCTTCCTTTTGCAAGAAATGTCCTTTGTGGGGACACAGGCTAACCAGTTTTCTGTAAAAGAAGACACAACAAGTTCTGTAGCGCTCGGAGATCTTAAAAGGTAAGGGATATATTTTGCAGTTTGGTTTTTCTACAGTCTTAGTTGTTTCTTTTGCAAAAACTGCTTTAAAAATTTCACTTTAATTTGGAGGAAATTCAACATAGTGTACTCCCTACGCTTAAGATAGGAAAATTACAATATCCTAGAAGGGCATGTGTTTTTGATGCTTGCAAATCCTCTTAAATAATAAATAAATCACTGTAGCTAATAGTGCAGGGGTTCCATTCACATCCGTTCCTGGTGGCCACCTGCAGATGTAGCTGTATTTGCAGATGATAGGATGGTGCATTTATTTATTACATGGATAGTCAGAACAGACCTATATAATAGAGCAGTCTAACGAATGAAATGTATGGGTAAATCCTGCACATTAGGTTTTCTAATGGGCACAGGCAGTCATTATCCTTATTTCCACCCTTGGGCTTCCTATTCTGCTCACATTGCTGCATTTGCTTTGGGGTGCTATCTCATGCTGTTGAAGTACCTTAGGCTGATTGTAGTCAGAACCACTCAAAACTGCTCTTTATATCCTTCTATTTGTGCCTGTTAGTTACCCTCTCGCCTAGATTGTAAGCTTTACAGGACAGGTCAGGGACAGCACTGCATGCACAGGATTTGAAAGTTAGAATGCAAAATGTAGTTCAAAATAAAAGCAGTATCAATTTAACTATTTCTCCCAGGCATGGGAATGCTTCAGCTGACCCTTGACTCCACTGACAAGAAGGGAATTAGGCACCATGGGGATAGGGAACAAGCTCTATATCACCTATGTTACTTCTCCCTTCTACTCTGTTGAGTTGAAATGATTAAGAATGACCCTGAGAACTGCTAATTACATCCTTGTTACATCTGTTATGAATTATGAGTTTTTACATTTGACAAGAGACTAATGGATTATGTGGTTTGTTATTGTGGCCAGTGACTAATGAATTTGGAGCATGCCACTACGATAAGGAAATAAGGTGCATAGTGGTACAGCCCCTTAATCTCTCCTAAATCTGAGAAATCAGAATTTGGGATTTTGAATAAAGATAGTTGCCCGCAGTCAGCCTGTTTTATGAACATACTAAAAACTAAGCTGTATGTTTTACTGGTAAGCCTCATTAACAGTTGCTATGATTAATATCTTTAGTACAGGTTTACTATTAGCTTTTTTGTGGTGTATGATAGTCTTATGTTCAGAACAGTTTCTGCTTCCTTGCTATCAGCTGCCTTTGTTTCAAAACAGGAAAGGAAGTTCAGAGCAATTCTCAGGATATTACACAGTGGTGCACAGCTTTCTTGGCTCTTTGAACTCTATTGAAGCATGTGGATGTGACTTTGATGGATACTTCTATAAAGAGTTTATTATTAGAAGGGAAAGCACCATTGTCAAGTGTTATATGTTTTGATCTTGCCACCTGTTCTAAGAATACTGGCCTAACTATTTCTGTAAATTGTTTTCCCTATTAATTATATGGGGGCACCTGCATTCTGAGCCTAGGCAAGGTAAGGGTAGCGTTGTGCAGATTTCATTGGGGGAGTGGGGGTTACACATTTTAATTTGACACCCCTGACAGTAGTGGACTGACATTTTGCTTGTGCCTCACTTACTGAGAGATAAAGAAAGGTATATGTTATTTTATAATTACAACCCTAAACTACAGCCCTCAGCATGCTTACTTGTAATGTGTAATGATAATATGTTACTGAACTTGTTGTCTAGCAAATTTGATAAAAGTATGGTTCAGCAACAATGTTTAAATCCACTTTAATTCTGTGCCATACAAGCTAACCTATAGGGGCACAATCCCACATGCAGCATGAGACATAGTTTTATTGGATGCAGTTGCTGTGACCCATACTAAGAACCTGAAGGGACCATATAACCACATAAAATCTGATTTTTTTAATGTAGATAAAAAGAAAAGACAATGTGGAGGGGCACTACTTTAATAAATACGGGTATTGGGTGATGGGGGTCAGAAAAGGGGGTTGAAGATGAAACTAATAGTTTCTGGGTAATCAAGTGTTTTGGGGAGATAAGGGGTGATCCTGTTCCATTTTATTTTTACTAAGGGGTCTATAGCTACTACCCTTGTATTTGCTGTAATTTTAATAGCTGTGCCACCTAAGAACACTTTTGCCATTGTGTATATTCTGTGTTATGCATTTCACATAACACATCAGTTTTCTGCACTGTGACAAATCTATAGATTCACATGTTACTGAATCAGGAAGGTGGTATTTATACATTTCTAGATTCTGCTTAATATAATAAATATAGTATTGCAGGGACTGCACATATGACCCATTGAAGTGGCCAAGATCAAAATTAAGCACTGGTTTTATGAGTGAACCTGAAGAATATTGTTGCATAACAGGACCTGCTAATAGGCTTAGCGTACCTGTTTTGTTATTGATTTTTGTTTTATTATTTGTGATCATAGGGGCTAAATAATAATACTGTAAGCATTGTTAAATCCCTATTAATTGCATCAAAGCTTAACAATTTAGTATTGGACCTCTGCTGAGTGCTAACTGTTAGAGCAGAATGGTGTTCAGTTGCTCAGAGCAGTCAAACACATTTTTGTAAACTGACCCATGGATCTGCTTTGATACATTTCTGAATTTGTTACAAACAGAGTGTTACTAAATGGGATAAAATTCAACTTACTTGGAATCATTCAGAATTCCTCATTTATAATAAATCAGTCCCATAGTGTTACTTTTGTTAGGCAAACAGAATATCACTGAAATTTAACTAGTCCTCTAAAAAAAGACTTGCTGATGTTCTTTACCTTAACATTAATACCAGTTTGCAGTTTCTTGTGGAACCTGACAATTAAAAATGTATAACATAACGCTTGTCATGTTTAGCTGGAAGTCAGTTATGGCTACTGGGCCACTTGTATAACTCTAGCTTTATCCGCAGCAAATACATTTGTTTCCTTAAAACGTGTCTTATTTTAGGTATTTACAACCATTTTGGTTATACAAATACCAACCTAAATAACTGTAATCTGTTGATAAAAAGAGATGTTATTCCTGCAGTGTACTTTAAGAACCTTGAGCAATAAAAACAGAGCTGATTTACTGTAATCTTTCATTCAATCCTAGAGATTGCTAGTATTTACATTTTAGTTTATCTCCTGGACATAAGTCTGCCCCGGTCAACTAAAACTTTGCTAATCCTATTAGGTCTGGTTGGAAACATGTTTCTGGTAAAGTCTGTATTAACTACATTTCAAGGAGGATACTACTATGGAATGGCAAAGGTAGCATTTCTATACAGTGATTATTATAGAATTGTAAAATGTTCTGTTTGTGCCTTTATCGAATATGTTGTGTGTAGGGATGAGCGAATCTGTTCCGTTTGCTTCGCCGAACAATTCTCAAATATTTCAAAAGATCCGCAAAATGGCGAAAAATTAGCGAAAAGTCGTCCGCGACTATTCTTTTGTCGCCTGCGGCTATTATTTTTTCGCCCGCGGCTATTATTTTTTTGCCCGCAGCTATTCTTTTGACGCCTGCGACTATTCTTTTTTTACGCCGGCGACAAATTTTGGACGTGCGGCAAATTTTTCCACGGCAAATTTTTTCATCCATTTCGTGAAACAATCCGCCAATGGCGAAATGCGGAAATTCGCCACAAATCCATGCCTGGCGAAACATTTCGCCCATCACTAGTTGTGTGGACTATAGGTCTTATTTACTATAGGTCAGTCCAAGTGCTGCAGTGTTAGGGGGGCACAAAGTTGCACCATACTCTAAATATTTGTGCCTACCCTTAGCTTGAAGTAAAATGGTAGACATTTTTAGG
Source organism: Xenopus tropicalis (assembly GCF_000004195.4). NCBI lineage: Eukaryota > Metazoa > Chordata > Amphibia > Anura > Pipidae > Xenopus > Xenopus tropicalis. The sequence goes on along the minus strand of NC_030678.2, from coordinate 49,974,123 downwards.
CAGTTTAGGAGTTACCATAAGCTGAAAATTCATAAAGGATGTTTGAATTTCTTCAAGGTGCAACTGCCCCTTTAAAGGAACTATAAATCCCAAATTTATGTTAGAGGGAATTGTGCTTGCCATTACTGTTTATGATATTTGGTAGTGCAAGCTTACATTATCTCAGCAGGATTATAAGAAAATATAACAGTACAATATGTACATGAGTAATTAAGTTTTATCTTAACTATAATTTTTGTGTCAAAAGATTTCCATATCTTTCTTTCATTAGAAATTAATGCTATCGAGAGAGCAGAATGCCTTTTGAACAGTGTAATAATGAGACAATGGATTTCAGATATAATCCATTTTATAGGATACAACCATATACATTATACTCTTCACTTAAGGACCCAGTATTCTTGCTTGGTGGTTTCTTTTGGTCATATGGTCTGAAAGCAAAAACATTTTTTAAATGGCCTACATCAATAGACTGAACTAAACATAGCATGTTCTGTTAATATGAAGCCAACTGATTTTCAAGATATTGTTTTTCTAGAAAATAATGTGTGATTTATATTTGGGCCATCTCCGCTGTTAGTTTTTCTTTGCTAGGTTCTGTTAGGGATGGGATCAAAGGGCAATTTTTTAGGAAAAGCTAAAAATAGAATAGGTAAATGGTGTAAGTTTAATAATCATTAAAATGCCTATATATTAAATATTGTACAGGTGTATACATGTGATCCAAATAAGATTATCAGTCTTGCAGTAAAGAAATTATTTCTACCTGGTTAGTTGGGAGCTACAGCAAAGTTGTCCTGTTGGTTAGTATTGCAGCATATAGATTCTGCAGTACAGGATATATAGAATATGATGTTCCTCTTACTTTCTGTGTTCAGATTATTGGTTTGCATGCTTGACTGACAATCTAGCCATGGATATGGCAGGATACCAAAGGGAATAGTATAATTAGTAGGTGAGCTGAAATGAAAGGGCCAAATTACCAAGATAAGTGAAGTTGTCTATGTTAAGCCCAATGTGGCTTTTACTGGGGTAGAAGTCAGGAAATCTAGCTAAATAACTGGGCCTGAGGGGATAGGGGGACGTGACATCACTTCCAAGAAGTTGGTGCATGTGACATCACATCTATGCTGCACGTGACGTTAGGTGCATGACGTTACATGCGCAACATAGGGCTGTATTTATTATTATTATTTATCTGATGTCTATGGCAGAACCAGACCTAAATACAGCCTTGCTAGGAATATTATTGTAACTTGTATAGGGATTTTGTATCTAGAGAATAGTTCTGATGTCCTATGACTTAATACTGAGTAACAGGACAACACTTAAGGTGGCCATACACGCACCGATATTATCGTACGAAACCTCGTTTCGTACGATAATCGGTGCGTGTATGGTATGTCAGCGAGCCGACCGATGTCGCAGGAAGCTGCTGAAATCGGTCGGCTCGTCGATCGGCCAGGTTAGAAAATTTTGATCGGGCGCCATAGAAGGCGCCTGACCAAAATTCTCCCTTCAGAGCTGAATCGGCAGAAGGAGGTAGAAATCCTATTGTTTCTACCTCCTTACCTGCCGATTCAGCCCTGAATGGTGTGTGGCGGATCTGACGATGTTTCGTGCGACCGATGGTCGTACGAAACATCGTCGGATCGCCACGTGTATGGCCAGCTTAATTCAGGCATCATTGTTGCTAGTGAGGTTATTCATCTTTCTTCTGTATACATGTTCAGTATTTAGCAAGTTATTAATATGTGTTACTTCATTTTTTCAAATTCATAGTTTGGAACTTGCAGAATGGACCTGTTTGAAGCAAAATATACTTTGTTTTCAGTAGCTTTGTTCATTATTTGTTCTGTATGAATGCAAGGTAAAGAAAAACAGGGGCAGTCACATATGTGGTATAATTACAGCTAGTGCCTAATAACTTTACTTCTAAAATGCCTTACACATTATGGGATATGTGCTGCTTGCCAAGCAGTCGGTAAAATGATTTACACTACAGTATTTATTCATTATCCCACCTCAGCAAACAAGTCTCTTCTTTCCATATTATCTTAAAACGAAAAACTAAAGACAAAAGAGTAAATAGCTGCTGTTGGTCTCCTATCAGAATTGTTGCTAAAGGACATCTTAGCCAGTTGAACTACCTCTGGGACACATTAGTTACAGAGTAGGGTATTGAGCATTCCTCTGCCAATCAAAGCGTTACCTTCTCTTGATCTGAACTTTTACTTGTTTCTAAAATCAGAGAAACATAGATGGACAAAAATAGCCTGAGGTTTTTGCAGCTATTGTTTTGGCTTAAGGAAAAAAAAACAATGTCTCGCAGTTCTTTTGACAAGGCTCCGTGATCCAACTGCCAAATGTGATTCTCTTGTTTTATGTGGCCTGTCAGAATATGGTTTCTTTCTGTCTACTGTGATTGAGAGGAGCTTAATCTAGGTCTAATAAGGTCCTTTGCTGGTCACTTTGTCCTTGTGGTTAACTTTATTATTTATTTTTAGTGGATATCTATCCATCTGATGTAACGCCATCATCACAGGCACCTTGGAATGTCATTTACTCTCATTTACAGAAATATTTCTAATTTCTATGGCATTTTTAGTTCTGAAATTACATCAAATTAAGCATGTATAGTTTACTAAATGTCAGCAATAAAGTGTGTATTGTTGTGTTTGAGGCCATTTATGACAACTCGGAACAACCATCCCTAACCAGATGAGGCTGGTATATGGAAAAGAGAGGACCTGAATTGAAAAATAAGTACTAAAAAGTAACTATAACAACAATTGTAGCCTCACAGAGAAATAGTTATTTGGCTTCTGGGGTCAGTGACTCCTGTTTAAAAGTTATAACGAGTCAGAAGAAGAAGTAGGCAAATAAACAATAAAAATAAATAATAAAGACTGGTTATAGAATTGTTATAGAATTGGCCATTCTATAACAAACTAAAAGTTATGGTAAAGTTGAACCACCCCTTTAACAGCTTAACCCTGATGTTTTGACAAAAAAAATCATACATATAGGGGCACATTTACTAATCCACGAATCCGAATCCGAATGGGAAAAATTCGGATTGGAAACGAACATTTTGCGACTTTTTCGTATTTTTTGCGATTTTTTCGTCGCCGTTATGACTTTTTCGTAAATTGTCGCAACTTTTTCGTAGCCGTTACGACTTGCACGAATTGTCGCGACTTTTTTGTAGCCGATACGATTTGCTCGTATATTGTCGCAACTTTTTCGTATTGAGCGCTCGTAAACGGCGGGCAAACCTTTCAGACTTTGCATGATTTAGGAAGTCTCCCATAGGACTCAATGGCACTCTGCAGCTCCAACCTGGCCCACGGAAAGCCACGATACTGAAGCTTGAATGAATCCGAAACTTTCATACTCAGCGCGACGGCTACGAAAAAGTTGAGACAATTCGCGCAAGTCGTAACGCTAAGAAAAAGTCACGACAATTTACGAAAAAGTCGCAACGGCTACGAAAAAGTCCCCCATTTTTTCAGGAGTTACCTGATTTTGCCTTTCTACCCCTGTCTCCCATCACCCAGTAGTATTCTTACGATTTTTGGCTATCCTCCGAAGTGGCACGTGAAGTCACTTCTGAAAGCGCGCATATGTGCATGACGTCACTTATGAAGAAAACATTTTGCTGGGGTCCCACAGCAATTGTATTATCCTATTGCCAGTAAATTCCCTACCACTTAATTAAACTTAAAAAGCAGCTTGGATATGTGGATATATTGGTCATATTTAAGATTAGTCAGCAAATTGTTTTATCATTACTAGCCCTCTTATTATTCACTAGCACTTTTACTGTGTTACGAATTCTAACAAGAAGCCTGAGGGGTGTGAGTCTGGCTAGCCTAATGCAGCCATAATAAACATTGTCAATGACAAGGACAACTCCTGGGTTTTGAACACTATACTACCATAGGTGTTCTGCTGCATCAAGAACAGGTTAGCCGAAAATCTTAAGAGGTAATGTAATAAAAGACGCTAAGTTTGCCCATAGCAACCAATCTGCAGGAGGCATTTACTAGTCACCTGTGTAAAAGCAAACATCTTATTGGCTACTATGGGTTACTGCTCCTAGGCAAACTTAGTGTCTTTTATTACATAAGGGGTTAGAGTTTGGTGGCTGTTTTATCCCATAAGACTATTCTCAGTCACAGCATGGTTTTCCTATCTTTGTAAATTTAGGCATCAGTTACAGGATTATACTAGACAACTTTTTTCCTTTCTGAAATGAACACAAATTACTGCACCATCTACAGTTTTATTGGTATCTATGAGTAATTTAGTTACTGCAATTTAATTCCCTCAGTTTCAGTAGAGGATAAAATGTTTATGAGAGGTAAATGAAGGTTAAACAGAAAAAAAAATGTGTGATGCAAACACATTTTTCTTAATGGGAACAAATTTTTCTTTGCACATATTTCATCCAAGTTTTGTAAACATGTAACTGATAACTGTGCAATAATGCATAGTCTATCAAATAAAACTTATTGAAAAAGTAATTTTTTAGCACTTAAACTGCAATCTTAAAGTCTTTGTACACAGTTATAATTCACAAAATGTGTCCAAGTACAATATTTAATGAAATCATAAAATAAGAAATTATTTCCTTTCTTAATTTTATAGGGTTTCTTCCTGATTATAACTTGTAGTTATGCTAAATGGACAAAAGTACTCCGGCACCTGTCTGTCTAAAATCTTATTTCAAAATGAAAACTGCTTTAATGAAGCTGTTCGTTCCTCTGCTGCTATAAAAGCCTCTGCTCTTCTGGGAAGGCTTGTTGCTAGATGTTGGAACTTTACTGGTGGGATTTGATTCCATTCAGCAAAAGACCATTATGGAGGTTGGATACTGATGTTGGGGTTCAGGCCTAAAGCTGGCGATACACGCACCAATATTATTGTACAAAATCTTGTTTTTAACGTATTTGGTACATGCATGGTGGATTGAGGAGATGACTGATATAACAAAAGCTTTAGATATTTGTCGTCTTGTCAATCAGGCGCACGAGCAGAATCTGGGTTTAGGGCTGAGTCTGACGATTCAGCCCTGGTCGCAGGAAAGATTGTAATTGGTATGTGAATGGCCACCTTAAATCAGAGTCGACATTAAAAATAATGAGATGTGTTCAGTTGGGTTGAAGTTATGGCTGTGTGTGGAGTCCTCAGCTCTTTCCAATCCTATCTTACCAAACTATTTCTGTATTGCATGGGGGTATTGTAGCAATGACACAGGAAAGAGCCAGGAAGACGTTATACTGGCATCTGCTAAACCTAGAGTGCCAGGTGATTAAATTTGGAGTATTACATTTAGTACTCCAAGGGTTACATAGTTACATAGATAAATTAGGTTTATAAAAGTCCATCAACCCTTCTAAGCAAACCCCAACACACACACATAGACCCATAACGATCTAAACACTCACATAAAACATATATACACCAACATCAATTCTAATTGTAAATTTTAGTATCACAATAGCCTTGGATCTTATGCTTGTTTAAGAAATCATCCAGGCCCCTCTTATAGGCATTTACAGAATTTGTCATCACAACATCACTCGGAAGGGCATTCCACATCCTTGCTGCCTTCATCAAAAAAAAAAAACACCTACACTGCTTCAAATGAAAGTTCAGTTCCTCTACTCTAAAGCAATGTCCTCTGGTGCACTGATCATTATATGGAAAAAAAAAGAAACACCACCAATCTGCCTATAATCCCCTCTAATGTACTTGTACAGAGTAATCATGTCCCCTCGCAAGCACCTTTTTTCAGAGAAAACAACCCCAACCTTGACAGTCTAACCTCATAGATCTTCCATCCCCTTTACCAGTTTAGTTGCACTCTCTGCCCTCATTAATATCCTTCTTAAGGACTGGAGCCAAAACTGCTCTGCATACTGTAATCTATCCTTCAGCCAGTTCTCTATCCAAGTAAGAATATTATGTTCCAGGCCAAGTTGCATTGCAGGTTTCATTGCAGGTTGCATTTCTACGTCCAGTGGTGGTGATCTTTACATCAGTAAAAATTTGCTAGTAAACAACACAGGCGACACAGGTTTCTGAATGAACTACAAGAAAAAAGAAATGACCATACGGATTTAAGCTAAAAAATGGAAAGGGTACTTATTAAGTTAACATTTTGGTTGCCTACAGGGACCCTGTAACCTTGTTAGGAAAATAACATTTGTTTTTCTTTTTATCCTGATGAAGATCTCTTAAATTATTGAATGCTGTGAGCGCTGTGAATTTTCCTATATCAAATTGAGTGCTGGTACTGTGGAAATATTAATAATAAAAAAACATACATACACTGGAACAAGGACAGCGCTCCTAAGATTGAAAGAAACAAAAATGTAAATGCAAAAAGAGAGGTTTATTATAGATATTATAAATAGATTTTTTTTTATATATAGCATTCTAACTTGCACTAGCTTCAGTAGCTTTCCATTAAATCCTTTGAGTGTTGTTCTTGTTCCAGTGTATTTTTTGTTTGGTACTAGCACCCAGGTTTTGTTGCATATGGTGTGCAGCATGTTAATGGTCTCAAAATTTAGAACAGGTTCCATGTCCATCCTTCAGGGTTTGAAGAGGGATTGTGGCTTTTGCCTGTTGTTTTTCCCATAATGTATTTAATCTATCACTGATGGTATAGGCATATCTACTTTATATCTCATCTGCCACTGTTGCCCAATTTCAACAATATAACTAATCAAAAATATACAAAATTCAAAACTGATTACTCTGGTGCCCTACTAATAACTTTAATCCAGTTTTATGTATTATTCATATCAACCCTCTGTATTCTGTTGGTAAGTCAGCTGCTTATCCAGGTACATGATTTCTCCCCCAGTCAGAAGAGTCTTATTTTATGTATCAGTTTGTTCTGAAAACCAGTATCAAATGCATACATGAAATTGAAATATATCAAATGCGCGGCCGCACCATAATCCAGGGTTTAGAAGAGTATAGAAAATAATCAGATTGGTTTGAACTCATATTGACACTATGCTATGCATTTGTTATGAGTAATATCTTTGTGAATTTCCTCCCCTAGAATCCATTTATTAAGAATAAGTGGACCTCTATATTATTAGTTATTTTGTCATAAAATGTTTCTATTTTTGAATTTCTGGCTTGAAGGCAAATTTTGGAGGCCTCCTGTAGTTAGCCAGTCCATATCAGGCTACTAAATAACCAATCACAGCCCTTATTTGGTACCCCTAGCTATATTTCTCATGCTTGTGTTGATTCTCAACTTTTTTTATTTAAACGTTGCTCATAGGTAAAAATTGTCGGGGACCCCTGTACTAGACTATGGAGCTGGGCAATTAACTTGTTTCTTATGTTTCCAGTAAATGCCCAGTTAAAGGAGAAGGAAAGGCAAAGTCACTTGGGGGTGCCAAAATGTTAGGCACCCCCAAGTGACTTTAATTGCCTAACTTCTACCCCGGGCTGGTGCTGTTTTCTCCTAACAGGGGCACCAGCCCGGGGTACAAGGTAGGCAATTAAAGTCACCAGCCCGGGGTACCTGTAGCAAGCGCTTCCTCCTTCCTGCTTCCTTTTCCGTAAAATGCCAGCGGTCGGCTTTTCACCCTACTGCGCATGCGCGCGCGTGAGAAAGAGGAAGCGCTGCAGCTACCCCGGGCTGGTGCTGCACAAATTAGGTGTCCAAAGGGTTCAGAGAGTCTCTTAATTTCAGGTACAGGTCAGGGCTGCCAGCAATCAGGATAGTCAGAACAAGATAGCAAAGTCAGGAACCTTTATATCAGATCAGGTAAGGCCATTTAGGATGCACAAAGGAGCAATAGAACTAATTGACGGGGAGCACTCACCGGATCAATCCCATCATTACAAGGTCCCGTGCTGCCACGTCCCGACACGCCTCCGGTCCAGGTGTACATCCAAGATACGGAACAAATATATATAGCACAGACGGCGCACCGGAGACCTACTTGGCATTAAAAGTTCACTTTATTGATTTCCTTTAAAATCATCACAACGTCCTATACACTCAGCTTGACGCGTTTCGTGGCTTCTCACCACTTCCTCAGAAGCTAGGATGCACAAAGGCCCTTACAGTTATGTTCGGGCATTGAATCTGGGTCTCTGGTGTCTTTTTATTTTGAATTTTCACTCAGAATTGTGCCGTTATCGCGTCACTGTGTCACATAGCAATGCACCTACATTAGGTTGCGGCCATGGGCCGTAGTTTCATTATAATAATATAGCAACTTCTCCAAATGAACAGGCACTGTATTAAAGTAGTATAGTGGCAATAGCATACATACAGTGGAGGAAATAATTATTTGACCCCTCACTGATTTTGTAAGTTTGTCCAATGACAAAGAAATTAAAAGTCTCAGAACAGTATCATTTCAATGGTAGGTTTATTTTAACAGTGGCAGATAGCACATCAAAAGGAAAATCGAAAAAATAACTTTAAATAAAAGATAGAAACTGATTTGCATTTCATTGAGTGAAATAAGTTTTTGAACCCCTACCAACCATTAAGAGTTCTGGCTCCCACAGAGTGGTTAGACACTTCTACTCAATTAGTCAACCTCATTAAGGACACCTGTCTTAACTAGTCACCTGTATAAAAGACACCTGTCCACAGAATCAATCAATCAAGCAGACTCCAAACTCTCCAACATGGGAAAGACCAAAGAGCTGTCCAAGGATGTCAGAGACAAAATTGTAGACCTGCACAAGGCTGGAATGGGCTACAAAACCATTAGCAAGAAGCTGGGAGAGAAGGTGACAACTGTTGGTGCGATTGTTCGAAAATGGAAGGAGCACAAAATGACCATCAATTGACCTCGCTCTGGGGCTCCACGCAAGATCTCACCTCGTGGGGTGTCAATGATTCTGAGAAAGGTGAAAAAGCATCCTAGAACTACACGGGAGGAGTTAGTTAATGACCTCAAATTAGCAGGGACCACAGTCACCAAGAAAACCATTGGAAACACATTACACCGCAATGGATTAAAATCCTGCAGGGCTCGCAAGGTCCCCCTGCTCAAGAAGGCACATGTGCAGGCCCGTCTGAAGTTTGCCAATGAACACCTGAATGATTCTGTGAGTGACTGGGAGAAGGTGCTGTGGTCTGATGAGACCAAAATAGAGCTCTTTGGCATTAACTCAACTCGCTGTGTTTGGAGGAAGAAAAATGCTGCCTATGACCCCCAAAACACCGTCCCCACCGTCAAGCATGGGAGTGGAAACATTTTGCTTTGTGGGTGTTTTTCTGCTAAGGGCACAGGACAACTTATTCGCATTAACGGGAAAATGGACGGAGCCATGTATCGTGAAATCCTGAACGACGACCTCCTTCCCTCTGCCAGGAAACTGAAAATGGGTCGTGGATGGGTGTTCCAGCACGACAATGACCCAAAACATACAGCAAAGGCAACAAAGGAGTGGCTCAAGAAGAAGCACATTAAGGTCATGGAGTGACCTAGTCAGTCTCCGGACCTTAATCCAATAGAAAACCTATGGAGGGAGCTCAAGCTCAGAGTTGCACAGAGACAGCCTCGAAACCTTAGGGATTTAGAGATGATCTGCAAAGAGGAGTGGACCAACATTCCTCCTAAAATGTGCGCAAACTTGGTCATCAATTACAAGAAACGTTTGACCTCTGTGCTTGCAAACAATGGTTTTTCCACTAAGTATTAAGTCTTTTTTTGTTAGAGGGTTCAAAAACTTATTTCACTCAATGAAATGCAAATCAGTTGCTATCTTTTATTTAAAGTTATTTTTTCGATTTTCCTTTTGATGTGCTATCTGCCACTGTTAAAATAAACCTACCATTGAAATGATACTGTTCTGAGACTTTTCATTTCTTTGTCATTGGACAAACTTACAAAATCAGTGAGGGGTCAAATAATTATTTCCTCCACTGTATCTGATGTTTGATTTCATCCTGTTTCACAACCCTATAAGGGACTTAAATGAAAATAGAAATTAGTTTTAATTGAGAAAATCACCAAGCAGTAAAACTAACAAGCAGTTATTTGGATGACCATGCCACAAAGCCAGAACCTGTTTGCTAGTAAATTATAATTTACATATTTTCTGAAGCTGCCTCTACTGGTAAGTAAGGCAGCGTTCCATCATCTTGATTTTCATGCTACTATGCTGTAGATTAATATCATATCACCCAGAGGAGTTCTCATCCATATATTTCATCCCATCGCTCAGAAAGATAAAACAGGACAGTAAACTAATACTGATAAATGGCTGGAATGATCTGTTTAAAAAAAGTCTCATACATTTAGGTACAATTAAATCAATATGCTTGCAGCTATATGTTTGGCTATGTGTATTTTTATCTAGATCTAAAAGAAATTATTACACCTCTGTCCATTTTACAGTTTGGTCCTGTTCACTTTTGTTGATAGAAATGGTGTGGGATAACAATCCTTGGATTGGAGGCCTTATTTTCTGCACCAGAGTGAAACATAAACATAACCTGATTTCTTCAGAGCAAGAAAATGTTAACAGTACTCTGGGGGCTTCTGAGAAAAGTGAATATCCTTTTATTTATTAGCTATATATTATAGAAATATTTCAGTCATAATGTATAATGTTCTTTTTTCCCTGTAAACAAGGATCTTGGCTTTTCTGGTTACACCAGTCACTATACAGATGTGACCTGTGATATGTAACATTTGGTTTATCCTGTCCATTACTGAATTTTACTGTCCATTACTGCCGCTTCCCTCCCTTAGTTGAGCCCCCCATATTTTCATGTAATCAGCTTAATACATAATCATAAATATCCATTTAGGAGACAAATGCCTAGACTATGACTGATGCTTTTGCTACTCCTAGGTGCCTTAAACTGTCTGGCTACTCTCCGCTTGGCACATTTACATAGTTGAGAAGAAATATGTTTCAGAAGTGGTTATGCTTATGGAATGTACTATACTTCAGCTCAGTGCAATTTCAAGTGTAAAGGGATTTGCTGTATAATATTAACGATACATATATTTATATCATATATTTGTAAACTACTTATTTGATACATATAATTCTGTAGATTTGTATTGGTATTGTTTGTGTATGTATTTAACAAAAATTGAGGTGGAATCATTAGACTGCTGGTTATGTTATAGTACAATCAAGCAGATATGTATTTTTTGCATATCTGTGTTGCCCATTTAACAACAGACACAGAAAAAAACAGAAATCTTTGGTCACTATTTACAATGCAGTGCCCATTTTGTCAGGTGGAAATGCAATATAACAGATACTGATAGATGATCCCACTCCTGTATAACAAAAGGTAGTAATTCTGTGAGGACAGTATCCCTGTGTTCCTACTAGTTGTAAGTCGCTTCACTTGAATTCTCTTACCTTATTTTGCACAGTATGGGAATGTTATGCTTCTGAATAGATCAGTAGATCAACAATAAGCCAAAGGCAAAGGTTGATAATAATAAAGCTACAACCAGATATTTTTTTATCTTTAAAGCAGGCCTATTTTTGACTATGTATTTGTGTGATATAATGATTAGGCATGAGGCCATCCATTCAATTCCTCAGTAGTCTTTATTCAGTTTGACATAGAATAGGATAGTACTCTTTAATGACAGAATTTCCCAGCGCAGTAATTAGGTACATTCTGCTGCTTTATAAGAACTCACTTTGTTATTTTGGTTTTACTTTACAGGTATCAATCATTTTCTTTAGGTCAGTGTTATATTATGTTCCCATCTAGAAGTAAAAGGAGATATATGATATTGTTCAATCAGTGCCACCACAAACACAACTTGCTTGCCCAGAGAAAAATCCTTCCGTTGTTGTGAAAGAAGTGAATATCGCCTTTGCAACCTTCAGACACAGGATCCCTCTATGACTTACACTAAAGCTCTGACCAGATTCTAGATTCATTCATGTAGGGAAAACCTCCCTGTTAGCTTTCACATCTTCTCAGAATAGGAATCAGGTTGGAAGCTGGGAGGGGTCCAGTTGCTATGGCATGCTGTTGTCTTTTATTTTCAAAAAGCAGGTCATAGAGTGCCTAAAAGACAAAGGAGCTTTTTCTTGCTTGTACAATTCTATCCCTGTGAGGAACAGATACGCTAACAGTCTCAGCCAAAACTTTCTATTCACTGATAAAGACAGATTTGTGCACTTCTCCAGCTGATTGGTCAACTTTCAAACATTATTTGTAAAATACATATAGTTTGCTCCTTCATAAGAAAAGCAATCTGTTTGGTAGATGAAAGGAATCTGAAGAAACTTTAGGCAGAATTGTGAATTTTACATTTGTTTTCATTAGACAATAACATATTAGAGCAGAACATTCATTTTTTACTTAAGAGTGGGTTACAATGATGTTTTCCTTTCTTATTGTACTAGGCAAACCTAGTGGGTAGAGTACAGTGCTCCATTGACTGCATCAATGAAGTCAGGGAACGTAGAAGTGCGTACTTATGCAAATATGAAGAAACTAATTATTTAAACTATTTTGTGAACACAGGCAGATCACCTTACCCTTTAGAATCAACTGAGATTGTTTTGTGTTAAAAAGAATAATACTGGTCTCAATTTAATCTTTTCTTACCTTCCTTTACCATCAAGTGACATCTGCTCTACAACAATGGCACTAGTATAATCACTTCCAGTTGTATGATGGCCAGTGGGTAGTTTTGCTTGTGGGTCTAGTTTAGAGTCACTGGCGGCATCCAGGTCTACCCATCATGACCTGCACAGGTCTCTAGTCTGTGAGTCGCTGACTATCGTAGTATGCATAATGACTAGCCTTCTGAAGGGAATTTATGCTTGCAAATACATCTGTTGGTATGTTTTAATATAGTTAACACACATTAGGGGCAGATTTATCAAAATGTGAGTTTAGAGCTTAATACATAAAAACTCACCCGCATTCTATTCATTCCTATGCGGTTTTTAGAAGTGTATTTATCAAAGTGTGAGTTTTAACTTTCAACCATTGATAAATACACATACACTGAGTTTTTATGTATTAAGCCCTGAACTCACATTTTGGTAAATCTGCCCCTAAGAAGTATTATGTTCAATCCTGTTGCAGTGAATGGTAATGACCCATGGTAGCTACTTGTGCTCACAGGCAGTGATAAAATCTTTTTGTGTCATAGACAGAAAGGAAAATAAAAGGATAATCACTACATAAGCATAAGGTATATTTTCTGTAATGAAAATGTTTTACAGTAGTCGTAAAATTACAAACCTAAGTTATAAGCTGAAAGAACTAGGCCTTGTTTTTTTTTCAATTTTCTTTCTGTTTACTCTTGTTCTCAGTTTACAGTTACTTGGCCTCTGCTTTAGTCATCAAAGAAATCTCTATGCGTTTTCTTTTTAATTTCATATGTACCCACTGGCTGCACTTTATTAAAACAATTTTTCTAAATTAAGGGCCTGAAGAAAAACTTAAATCCAGCACAATTATATTAGGCAGCTCTGAACTTTAATTAGTTAGTGCAAAGGATAATGGAATTCTCTTGAAGCAACTGTGCTGCTTTGGTACGATTGGATTATTGCTTTGAGACTGTGATACTGGTATATACATTCTAAACATCTCTGAATTTCTGGTTGTTTATGAATGTGTCTCAGTTGCAAGTAGAAAAGTAATTTGGGATGATTTGTTTTATTTTATTTTCCCCTTTGTTGCTGTCTTCAGCATTGCATTTGACATTTGGATTCTTAAGCTGATAGACATCATGAACCATGGCCTCATTCTATTTATGAACAGAACTGTCACATTCTGTTCACTCCTTGCCTTTTCCATTTTCATGTCTCTTCTTCTTTTCACACCTTCCCAACAGTCTGCTGTCCACTGACTTCCCTTGTTATCATGGCTAACCAAGCTTATTTCCACATCATCAAGGTTTGATTGAAAATAACTCTTGTAATGTTTAAGACATGTCAGATTTATTGCTTAGCGTTGGCCTCAGTTCAAACAGGCAATTTTTTCAGTCTTGAGGTTTGTTTTATGAGGAATAAGTGCATTAAATAATATAAAAAATGGATCTTTTGCTTTCCATAAAATCGCATGACTAATTTACTATACGAGATGTGTGATATAGAGTCGCTGTTTAAGGCTTATGCCACACGGTGGATTCTTAGCATGAGGGCAAATTCAGGCTAAGAATCCACCCCTACACTTGAAAATATCTGAAATTTGTGCCTGCACCTAGAGCCATTGCTTCGACCTGGGTGCAGACACACTGAGCAGAATTTGGCGAGAAACATATGCAGTTTTGTGCCGAATTCTTCTTAGTGTGTCTGCACCCAGGTCGAAGCAATGGTTCCAGGTGCAGGCACAACTATCAGTGTAGGGTTGGATTCTTAGCCTGCATCTATCCACATGTTGAAAATCCACCCAGTGTATCATTAGCCTAAAGGTGGCCATACACGCACCGATATTATCGTACGAAACCTCGTTTCGTACGATAATCGGTGCGTGTATGGCATGTCGGCGAGTCGACCGATATCGCAGGAAGCTGCCGATATCGGACGACTCGCCGATCGGACAAGTTTGAAAATTTTGATCGGGCGCCATAGAAGGCGCCTGACCAAAATTCTCCCTTCAGAGCTGAATCGGCAGAAGGAGGTAGAAATCCTATTGTTTCTACCTCCTTACCTGCCGATTCAGCCCTGAATGGTGTGTGGCGGATCTTACGATGTTTCGTGCGACCGATGGTCGTACGAAACATCGTCAGATCGCCACGTGTATGGCCACCTTAAGGGGGATTACATCTACAGCTACATCTACAGCATGAAAAAATAGATAGGACTTTGGTTTTAAGTATAAATATTTTATTTTTTATTGTTAAGCACTATTGGTTTTTTTAATCTTACTACTTCACCCAACCCCCATTATTATCAGAGGATAAACACAGATAATAAGTCTGCCTCCTTCCACAACTCAATGCTGCATCTCAGACCTAGGAAAAAAGAGATGTTTATTAAACAGGGGTTTCAATTGGGAAGGTTAAATTGATCAATGTACTTCTCCTCTTACAATTGCTCGGAAGAACCGGGAAGGTGTAAACAATCCTTTCTGCGGTTTGCAGAATATAGTAGAAGAAATAATAAAAACGATATACATTTCTAAATGCATTCTAAATAAAAAAAAGGCATTGTAGTGCCATAATTCCTGCTGTTTTTTCTGCTATGCATGAAATGATTGATAGTTTTCTTGCAAACACTAAGCATAACATGAATTGAGTTGTAGCAACAGCTTCAGTAAATCTAGATTCAAATCAAATTAAATAATACCAGAGATGACATAAACTGCCCAAAGGAATACAATTTGTCAACCATTGTGCAATGTACTGTCCGGTACAACTGGGAACTGGACATCTTTTAAAAATAAATAGATAAAATGAAAAGGGTAAATGTTGCTTTAACCCAAGGCAACTATCAGTTCATGCTCAATGTTTGAAACACTAGTAATTTTGACACACACACATGGATGGCCAATTTGCAGTGATCTGAATAATAACTGATTAGATCACATGGGAAGATGAAGGTAGAAGTTGATGGCAAGTTAGCTATATCTAAATAGAGGGAGCAAATACAATCTGGTGGGATTGCACGACACTGATTCCAATTGGTCATCTTTTGACAATACACAATGAGCACCCATCTTGTTGGCAACAATGAAATGCAAAACTTACTGAAAAGTGTAGAAAATAAATGTTAATTTATTGCAGGAATATTCTGTATTCTGTAAGATCTCAGTGTTAAAAATAGTATTCTTGTATGGATTTCATGTAAACAGAATTGTGTTTTCATGTACTTGGCTTGATTTTTCATTGTATGGGGCCTGTTATCCAGAATACTCGGGACCGTGGGTTTTTCAGTTAAGAGTTCTTTCCTGAATTTGGATCACCAAGTATACTAAAAAATGATTTTAACAAATAAACACAATGTCATTGTTTTGCCTCTAGTAAGGATTAATTAAATTAGTTGCATTTATCCGCATGTTAGTTGGGATCAACTACAAGTCACTGTTTTATTAATACAGAAAAAAAGGCAATCGTTAAGTACCTGAATTATTTGGATTAAATGGAGTTTATGGTAGGTGGCCTTCCTGTAATTTGGAGCTTTCTGGTTAATAGGCTTCCGGATAATGGATTCCATACCTGTACTAATTTTAATATGAGGTTATATTATTAAATATGCAAAGTGTATTACCTGTTCTACTAATCCATAACAACCACTAGAGTTTACTCATCAACTGTTAATTAAATCATATTAGTTGCTATCTCTTTAGTGCAAGTATGAAAATATAGAGTCAATTACGTTCTCATTTTTTTTTTAATTTTTAAAATATTTTTACCTCACGAAAAAACAATTTCAATGTTCCATACTCTGTCAAGGGCCATGTAGCTGCAATGGTACAATCACATTTCCCCATGTCATAATTAAAGTTCATGTATTTTCTGTTTATATTTCTTGACTGTGATTTCATTGTTCATTATCTGTAAATGTTTTTACATCAGACGAGCACATAGTGTTGTGGGTACTGAATGTCCTTCTTTAATTGCTTTGTACAGGTGAAAATATATTACATTCTGTTATTGTTTTGTGTTCCTTTCAATTTAAATAGATATATTATAAAGTATTATACAGGTCTCTGGACTAGTTGGGATTATTGGACTGCACACCCAGGTCATACATTTCAGATAATTCTGAGGTCTTAAACTTTCCATACCTGGAACTGAGCAGTAGGGCAGTTCATTCTGAGGAGAATATTTTTTTGCTGAACATAAATAATCTAAAATTTGTTGCTCTGTTAAAATAAAGCCTTCAGTACTATGAGTTTCTGACCTGAGCAAGACAGAACTACATTGTGTTAAATGGGAAAACAATATGTTCAATTCTTCGTTGTGGATTGACGGTAATCTTACATCATTTAGGCTAATGTCAAATGAGGCATATACCCTGGCGGAAAAGTATTCACAGCTGGGCACGACTCTCCCCTTGAGTATAATGGATGCTACTTATTGCTACTGTTACAGGTGGTTTTTTAGCTCAAAAAGGTTGCCAAGTACATCTGAGATGTGAATAAACCAGTGTTTACTCACAACAGAAGCCTCAGGAGAAAATATAGATGTTTTTAGAATATTCACTTGACATCCAGGCATGATAAGAGTGAGGGTTGGTATCAACTGTAATATATATGAAATGTATAAGTAGATATATTACTTTATTACATTGATCTAAAGGTAATGTTTAGGCAGGTACTTTTGAGAGCAAAGGAATGATTTATTTCCCTGTATAAATAATGTCATAACTGTGTACTAAATCAACAGCAGCTTTCCAACCCACACATTTTGATTTTACTTCATTTGGAAGAAGGAAAAAGCTTTATTTCTAAAGTTTTCTGACTGAGATAGTCCTAAGGCTCTTTGCATGCCAACAGACACACCATGATTTCACTCTGCCCTCAGCATTAATGCAAAGTGTATTATATCCAACAGAGCAGAACTTAAACACTGAATTGTAAAAGCTAATGGTGTAATATATTAAAAGCCACAACATTTGCATCGTCTGGTAATCCACAGCAACCAATTGGATGAAACTTTTCCAACCAGATGAAAAATCACCATGTGTGCGATTGTTCGGTGCCCACTAGCCTTACTATAATTTGACAGATTTGTCAGATCGCACTAAAAATTGGTCATTAGGGAGAGAAAAATCTTAATGTGTATGGCAATCTTTAGACCTGGACAAGCTTTGCAACTTTCTTTACATTACCCTGAGTATCTCTATAAAAGATATTCATGCCACCATTTGATGGTTTGTTAAATTATCATCTCCCAAAGACTCCATTATAAGCAAATAATTCTAAAATTTAAAACTGATTTCCTTTTTCTCTGTAATAATAAAACAGTGCCTTGAACTTAATCCCAACTAAGATATAATTAATCCTTATTGGAGGCAAGACAAGCCTATTGGGTTTATTTAATGTTTAAATAATTTTTTAGTAGCCTTAAAAGAGAAGGAAAGTCATTTTGGCATTTTACTGCCAATAGATTTGCCACATTAGTGCCACCTAGAACAATATAATTATTCTGCAGAAAGCATTGCCATACCTGAGGAACAAGCCCTAGAAACTTTTTCCATTTGCTAAGGGTGGGGGGAGGGAGTTTCTTAGCATTCTTATGGGAGGGGGAGCAGGAGAGAGGAGAGAGCTGCACAGACTCTGGCCATGGGAATTAAGGATGTTTCTGAGAGAGGAAGTCAGAAGCCAAAACAATATGTTTACAAAAATGGAGACAACACATCCTGTATATGTATATGTATACATATATTGAAATTTCAATATTTTAAATTTTCAAGTCAGTGGGAAGTGTGTTGTTTTTTTCTGAGATTTTTTTGCAGTCATTATGCAATTATTTTATATACTTAACCTTTTAAATCAATGCTTTTGTAATGTTCTATAAGCTGTAAATTGAAATTACATTAAATAAATACTGTAAATAGTAACAGGGGCATTTATTATGTTGTTGTTATTACATTTTTATACATCATATTTAAATAGTAAAATTGTCCTATGCTCTAATATGATGTGTGTGTACTTACTAAGTCTTTTTCGTTCTGTTTTTTTCTAAGGTTAAGCAGAGTGAAAGTGCCAAAATGATGCAATAAAATGGAGCAATTCTTCATTTTTCATCCACTGACCTTAAAAAGAAGATACTTTTCTATATCATGGCAGTAAATATTTCATGTTTTGTTGGAACTTTGAATGGACACAATCAGATGTTTATGAAAGAAGTGCTATAATCTTGTTTTGGAAAATTTCTTCTTTTTTTTTCTCCCCTTCCCCCCTTTTTTCTCCCTCCCCAAATTTTTATGATTTTAGGGTGGGCATGGCCAAACCTTTCTTCAGCCTACAGAAATTTCTAAGGCGAGCCCAGTTTTTTCTCTTCTTTCTCACTGTTGCTTATCTAATGGCTGGAAGTTTGCTTCTTTTACAAAGATCTTATTTGGTTATCCAGCAAAGTAACCGAGGAACTGTAGGCAATCTGGGTTTATCAGCTGACAGTGTTGGTGATCAGTATATTGATCACAGGATGGTTCCGAAAGGATTGGCAAAATTACACGCTAAAAAATTACTCACTCAAAGACATGGAGTAATAGATCAGCCACTTTGGCTGATTACACGCAACTCTGAACTGAGACAACTAAGAAGAAGATGGTTTCACAATTTTGTAAAAGATCAGGATCCTTCTCTTGGCACACCATCCAAAGTAGTGAAGCACATGCTGGTCAACAAAGGTACTAAAACATTTATTTCTTATGTGTTATTCTATTTTACATTTTTATTCTAAGTGGTTTCTGATATATTATCAACTTCAGACCATTTTAGATTTCTAATACCAATATTGGTTGGGGGGGTAGGGGTAGTATATAAATTTAAATAACCTAAAAAAGGTTATCTGTTCTCCTTTTCTTTTTTACAGTTTATTTGGTTATGGCCTTATTGGTTAAAGGATCATAGTGGGAGCTTTTCTTACAATAAGTGTGAGAATTATAATTCCCTTTTTGCTTTTTTCTTGACCCTAAGGCTGATGACACACAAGGAGATTAGTTGCCAACACTAGAGGAAGTTCATTGTAGGATGGCTAATCTCTTTGAAAGCTTTCCTACAGGCAAGAACGTAAATTGCTGGTAGGAAGACATATTTGTCAGTTTGGTTTTCTAAAGTTGCCTTGCGAGGAAACTTTGGACGACTTCGGAAAGCTGAAGCGTCACTTATGACGGTAGGAAGGCATTTGAGGAGATTAAACACTACATCTAGAGGAGATTAATCACAAATACTCTCCTGGTGTGTCAGCAACCTGTCTATGCACTTTCTGCATTCATTGAACCCTAAACTGGCTAAATCTCAGTTAAGCCAAAAACCTGATAAGCAGTCAAAAAATGCAGATATCTTAGAATCCTCTAAAAATAGGAAATTACCAATTAATGTTTTTGGTTTATTTGCCCTTTTATTCTTTCTATTGAGACATAATAATTGTAATGCAAATAAATGAACATGATTTTTTACTTTAGGCTACGATCTGGGCATAAATTGTGTGCTATACATAGAGCACTTGAATTATTCTCCATATATTATCTGTCTGAAGTTGTTAACAGCCTTCATTGTAGTTGACACCATAAAAAGATACAAATACATGATGCTATATCACTTTGTATTATTTTGGAAAAGGATAGAATGGGTTACTAATTTGGGGATAATGCAGTTTGAATCAAAGATAATGGCCTGTGATGGTGAAGAAGAATTTATGGCTAATTAAAAAAAAGATTCTGTAACAATGGGTATTACAATAGTATTTGCAAAAATATCATCATAAAAGTAAAATACACATTTTTAAAAAAAAATTATTAATTATCAATAGTTTAATTACATTAGACCAAATACAGGACAATAAAATACCAGCCATTGAGTATTCCCAAAAATGTAATGGTGCTGGTGAACAAAGGAGTATATGCAGTACAAGTTTGTGTGGCTTAACTTATATACATGGTAAGAAATGGATGGTTTCTTTCTTTTTTTTTTTTCCAATAACATTTTTATTTATCCTGAGATTCCAACAGTACAAAATATCATGTCATAAAGTCAGGTACCAAAACATAAAGCATATACATTGTTACCAAACAAATGTCTGTTATTCTTTACATAGTAATGAGAAATAAAAGGTAGAACGGATAATCACGTAAAGATAAAAAGGATGATAAAAAGGATGATAGCAATTCTGTCTACATCCTGTTGGTTTCTCAAGGGATTTTTTAGAATTTTTACATTAACCAAAGCAGTAATTACTGTGAAGTAATAGAAGACAAAGAAAT
The DNA here is from genome assembly GCF_000004195.4 of Xenopus tropicalis. Classification (NCBI taxonomy): domain Eukaryota; kingdom Metazoa; phylum Chordata; class Amphibia; order Anura; family Pipidae; genus Xenopus; species Xenopus tropicalis. The sequence goes on along the minus strand of NC_030678.2, from coordinate 49,953,240 downwards.
AAAAAAAAAATAAGTCAGAAAAAGAAACGAAGCAAAGTGAAGTGGAGAAGTAGAGAGAAAAGTAGTTCAGTACCGGTCTCTTTTTTTAAATTTTTTTTATTTATTTAGAGAATAAGGATAAAGAGAGCATGATATCACTGGGTAGATAGGTATACCAATAAATATAGGACAAAAATCAGTTAATTGGTTGGGTTTGAGTTGTATGTACATTAAGCTGGAAAGCTTGTATAGAGAGAAGTTGCGTGGACTGAAAACCATCTGAGTAAGGACTGTCATTCCAATTTGACCATTTAGAGTAGTATTTATGTAGTAGATTGTTATTTCTAGCACAGCAATATTCCAATCTGTTGGTTTCATTTATCAGGTTAACTAGCTCTGTAGAGGACAGCGCGTGCATTGATTTCCAAGACCGTGCTAGCACCAGTCTAGCTGTTGCAAGAATATGTGTGGTCAAGTGGATGTAGACCTGTGGAGAGGTGGTCTGTAAATTTTAAGAGAAGCTTGTGTAGTGAAAAAAAGTTCAAAAAAAAGTTTATGTTGCTGAGATCGGATTCTAGGGTGTGTCCAAATCAGGTGAGAAAGTTGGCCTGTGTGTGGAAAAGCCATATCAGATTCTTGTTGGACCCATTGGGGTTGGTTGTCAAGTAAATATATTTGTTGCAAGAAGTTCAGGTGGGAGGCCTGGTAGTATTTCTTGAGGTGGGGAAGCCCAAGACCTTCATTAGTTTTATGTCTAAACAAGATCTTTAAAGATAGTCATGGTTTACTGTCCTTCCATATAAATTTAGAGATCAGCCTTTGTAAGGATTGAAAGTAATGGTTAGGTATCTGTATAGGGATAGTACAAAATAAATACAACATTTTTGGGAGCAGGTTGGATTTAATCGCTGCAATCCTTCCCATCCAGGAGATATTTTTGTATATCCAGTCTTGCGTCAGGTTATGGAATTTGAGTAATAAGGGATTAAAGTTTTCTTTAAATAAATTTTTCACAGATGTACACAACTTAATACCCAGGTATTTTATAGAGGTTTGCTGCCAATCAAATAAGTAAGAAGAAGCTTTTAGTTTTGTTAATGTATGATTGTCAATCCATATAAGTGTAGTTTATTTCCTTTACGCAATGCATTATATTTAAACTATTGTCTACCTCAGTGCTGTCCAACTGGCGGCCCTCTGTGTGGCCCCCCACCTGTCTGGCTGCTTTGATGGCTTACTCTTGTGTAAGCTTTAAATGGTATCAGTACTGTGATTAACTGCCCCCCCCTGCATGGTTCTCACCTCAGATTCAGGCTGTAATCAGGCTGTATTTTTTAAATATGTAATCCCCTGTACTGTTCACACCTTTTAATCTCTGCATTGTTCACCCCCTGCAGTGTTCACACCTCAGGCTCAGGCTGTAATCACCCCCATTGTTCCCCTGTTCACACCTCAGGAGCAGTAGAAACCCACAAATAATCCATGCATACTACAAAAAGAATGTATACTGAAGTGGTACTGCAATTTAAAAGTTTTTTAATATATAGTTATTGTGCAGACTGTAGGAGCAGTGCCAGCATTGTGTCACTGTAGGCTGCCTGTGTGTGCCATACACACAGGCAGCATAGGGCAAGCAGAGTATGGCACACACAGGCAGGGTAGGGAAGGCAGAGTATGGCACACACAGGCAGAGTAGGGCAGGCAGAGTATGGCACACACAGGCCAAGTTTGGCACAAACCAGCCAAGAATGGCATACACAGTGAAAGTATGGCACATGCAGGCAGGGTAGGGCAGGCAGAGTATGGCACACACAGGCAGGGTAGGGAAGGCAGAGTATGGCACACACAGGCAGGGTAGGGCAGGCAGAGTATGGCAGGTTTTTGCTGTACTACAACCATTAATATGGGTATGGTCATGTGATAACATGGGTGTGGTTTCAAGTGGGTGTGGTTTCAAAAAGGGGAGTGGTCAAAACTGGCTTCCATTATCGGCCCTCCACCACGTAGGTCGGAAAAATTCCGGCCCTCGGTACAACAGAAGTTGGACAGCACTGGTCTACCTTATGGCTGTGAACTAAAATGATGACCTTATTGTTGAGGCTTGTACCACAGAAGTGGTGAGACTGTTTGCACTGCTGATATTTTGTGAGGAGTGATTATACTGGCAGCAAAGTCTTGACAATGATGACTGTAAAATGTTTCTTCTGAGCATGCAAGGAAAATCAGATAAACAAAACATCTGAATATTATGATCAAGTTCTAATTCCATCACGCCAGGATAAACCAAAGCAGTAAGTGGAAAGAATAGCCATTAGAGAGCATTTTTTTCTCAAACTATGGCAAATATTCACTGCAAAAAAAAAAAACTGCAAAAAAAAAAATATGTGAGAAAAACACTGCAACCCCCCCCCCCCCATCATTTCACATTAGTGGAAAATAAATCTTTTGTCTGACTTCACATTCCTGCCTGCCCACTGCTCCTAGAACAGCTCTAAGCTCAGATTACACAGCAGAGATGGGAAGGGGAGAGAGGATGGATTTGAGGGCAGGAGGAGATGGGAGGGGGAGAGAGGAGCAAACTCAGCAGACTCGTGCTGTGCCCTGAAGGATTTTTCTGAGAGCAAGAAGTCTGACACAGAAGATCGTTTATACAGAATAAAAGAAAAGAAATGTGGTGTAACTCCTTTCTTAGACATCCACAGAACTGTAAAAGGTTAATTGATGTAACAATGTTTATATAGATCTGCAATCTTGTTTAGAGGATGCTGGCTCAATGTTGGGCTGTAAAAGGTTATACAGGCTAAAACATCTGAAAGCCACAGCATTATAGAGTAAGAAAATGTCAATATAAACAGTTATATTCCACAGGGCATTAGTAGTCACAGAATGGTCTAAGGAGCATAGTTGCTCTGGATGCTGTCCTTAACCATAAATTGTCATACCCTAAGTAATTATTTGCAGGGTCATTTATCTGAGAGAGTTCTTTGTGACTTTAGAGAAAGATAAAACATATTTAAAGAAACAAAAAGATTGATTACAAATAAAAACAGTTTAAACAGTTTAAATTTTCTTGCTAAATACTGTGAAGAGCACTTTATGATAAGGTTTCTTTGTTAGATACCTATAATTTATTTATTATTGAAAAAATTATTATTCTTATAATTCACATTCTGAAAAAAAATATTTTCTTCTGACAGGTGTTTAAATAGTTATAGAGTAGAAAAGTCAATTTTCTTTGATATACACAATAAAAAACAGTTGCAGACTTTGAACCACTTGATAGAATAACTTAAAAGGATTGGAACGCTTTTAGCCCTTTATACCCATTTAAGCATCATTTATTTTGTTAAAACAGCCCTGCTATGGTCCATTTGATGTATTTGTTAAAGCGACATTTATGTAATATTCAATTTGTTAAAGTGGCATCTCAATGCTCTGCTAGTCACATTGTTGAAAGATATGCCTTTTTTCATGGGAACTGATTCTGAAGCCATATTATCAAATACGATAAACATACAATATCTTCTGTCAATGATTTTTTCTTTATGCCCATATACCTACGGGTGGGCGATATCGGGAGAATCCAGCCTAATTTGATCGTCCAGGCCAAATGATCAAATTATTATGGCGGGTATAGGCAAAATTGGTCCGGGGACCGCATCAACGAGCCAATGCGGCCCCCGATCCGACTATATTTTTTAACCTGCCCGATCGAGATCTGACCGAATTCAGGCCAGATTTGGGTCGGGCAGGTCCGGGCCTAAGGGACCGATATCGACAGCTAGAATTGTCCCATGTATGGGGACCTTTATTGGCACTTTTGTGTTTGTTATATGCAGTAATTGCTTTTATGGCAAAAAACAGAAGCCTATACTTTGCTTTATGATAGGGATTTCAGATATATTCCCAGGATTAAAGCCAGTATCCTACGAGATAAAATAGGATTAATAAGCAACAATGATGCTGGGAATGTCTTTGGCTGTGTTAACTAGACTAAGGAGAGATAAGGAGGATTAATTGAGACAATGTAATCACATGCATGAAATACACAAAATCCAAGTGTCTAGAGTAATAAAAAAAATAAATAAATAAAGAGGTTGTTGTATATGCCTTGATACTTGCTCTATATTGGTGACATATAAGGAAGGGGGAACTGTGTATGATAATGTAGACAAACAAAACTTACTTAAAGAAGAAGGAAAGGTAAAAACTAAGAAAGCTTTATCAGAAAGGTCTATGTAAATACAGCCATAAGCACTCACAGAAAAGCTGCACCTTTATCAAAAGGAACACAGGATTTCTTGTTTCCTTTCTTGTAAACATGTTCTTAGGGTATCTGACTTCTTCTGTCAGAAAAATCATTCATTCCCAGGGCCAGAGTCTGGACAAATCTCTCCTGCCCCCCCCTCCCATAAGAATTCATAAAACTCATTCCCCCACCCTTAGGAATGTGTGATCTGAGCTACCAATGGCTAGAGCTGCAAGCAGGAAGTTACTTAAAATGGCAGCTGCTATCTTAAACAAACAGAAGAATCTTCTAGGGCACTTTACTCAGCTATGGTAATGCTTTCTGCAGAATAAATATAGTGTTCTAGGGGCACTAATGTGGCAAATCTATTGGCAGTAAAATGCCAAAATGGCTTTCCTTCTCCTTTAAAGGGATTCTGTCATGATTTTGATGGTGTATTTTTTATTACTAAATTACACTGTGTACATTGCGAATAGTGAATTCTACCATTTAAAATGTTATTCTTGAAGAATTAAATGTATATTTTTTGTGCCTGATCCTTTGTTTTTACAAGAGTTAGCATTTCACAATGCAACTGCTTTCAGATATGCAATTGTTTATTTTACTTAGTGTAACTGGAGGAGTGATAGCCAGACGTTGGGTGTTTTACTATTGATTGCTATTATTATATTTACCACTAGGCTGGGAATGGAAGAATTTTTAGCTGTGCAGCTGTCGGGGAGCTGTTGTCTTCCTACCTTGCAATTTTTCTGCTGATCACTGCTAAGGAGAAAGGGGGAGTGACATCATTCTGAGTGCAACAGTTTATTAGAATACAAGTAACATGACTGAGGGCACCTGGGAAACTACTAATATGTCAAGTCTCAAATCAGATTTTAAAATTAAATATTAAAAAATATCTTGAAAAATGGATTTTAATGTAGAATTCTGCTAGAGGGGTGCTATTAACTGATGCATTTTGAAAAAAAAAACAAAAAACAAAACATGTTTCCTTGTGACAAAATTCCTTTAAAAGCAATTTCTGTAAAGTGGCTCAACCAGAAATCAGATAAAGGACTATTGGGGCATTGGCAGGCAGCAACTTTTTAAACTTTGGAGAACAGGAATATTTTGGTCTAGAACTCACTTGTACCATACCGCCCAACTGTCCCGATTTTCGCGGGACAGTCCCTTGACAGCTCCACCCGCAGTCCCGGATTCTTACTGAAAAGTCCCTCATTTCCCTTTGATCTCCTGCACTGAATGCTGGCATGGCCTGTAAAAGATGCAACTCTTGGGGAAGCAAGTGCTATAATAGTCTGTGTACTGAGTGTTGAGACAGAAGGTGACTCTTTGGAGAGCTGTGCTGCACTGTAGGGAACAGACAGGTATTATACACTTTGTTTATGTTAGGGTGGAGAAAACTGTTATAGACCCCAAGGAGTGAGGGTTATTCATCTGTTTACCCAGAGATATTGAGAAAAGTAACAATTTTGCTTCTGCTTGAGAATAGGGTGCAGTGAGAAAACTGTTTAAACTGTAATTTAATGTCCCTGTCTCATGCCTGCCTTCAGTCTTCCCCTGTTAGCTTTAACAAGTCCCCGTATAGTGTAGGCAGACAATTTTGAGACTAATTCAGGTTAATATATATTGTGGACTTTAATTTAAAGTTTAAGAATCTCCTTGTTAGGTGACAGATGTCTGAACCACATTGCATATGTTGACATGGGGTATTTAAATGGCTTTTTGGTGTCACTTGACTAAGTGAGAGATACTGCTACAACTAAACAAGATCAGTTCAAGCAGAAGGAAAGTAATTTCAGCATTTTACTGCCAATAGATTTCACACAAATGTGCAAGCTAGAAGACTGTATTTATGCTGCAGAAATCTTTACCATACCTGAGTACACAGCCCTAAAAGCTCCCTCTGTTTGTTTAAGATAGCAGCTGCAATTTTAGCTTTTCAGTGTTGCAACTCTAGCTGTTGGTAGCTCAGATCACATATTCTGATAGGAGGGGGAGTGAATTCTTATGGGAGGGGGGAGAGAGGAAAGAGCTCTACAAACTCTGGCCTGGGAACTAAGGATTTTTCTGAGAGAGGAAGTCTGATACCGAAGCACATGTGTACACAAAAGAAAACAAGAAATACTGTTTTTCTTTTTACAGAGGGTTCTGCATCTTTTCTGTGATTGCTTATGGCTGTAATTACATTGAATTTTCTGATAAAGCTTATTTAGTTTTTACCTTCCTTCTCCTTTACATATTAGACATGTGTTATTTATAAACTAAATTTGCTCAGCTGGGTGTTAGATACCAAAAGGCTGTAGTAAATTTACTACAAGGGTTATTTTATAAATACATTAAATCAAGAAAATACTGCATGTTTGGGAAAAGTCTTAATGGAAGATATATTTAAAAATTGTGGTATAGACTATAAACTGATAAGCTTGGGTTAGAAAGTATAGCCTTGCCAGGCAAATCTGCTAATATTCTGTCTGGAGGTGAGTAAAACACTCCACTGGCCAATTAAATTGATATACAGTAGATTTTGCTAAAGCTTCTAATACTAATCGACACTGTAGACAGAGCATTAATCAGAGCTATTATGATAAAGGTTAAAAGGGAAATCATAGGTGCACTAGAAGCAACAGGGAAAGACAGACAGTTTCTGTAAGGGTACGAAATAGCAAGATAAAGAATATTTCCCTGATTCATTTTTTTGTCTTTAAGAATTCATTTTTTTTCACGCCAACAAAGACAGATGCTGTTATAATTAGTCAACCGATTGATCTTGGCAGTTACCCAGTTGTCATTTTTGAGGTCAGTAAGGAATTGTATCTCATAGTGTAAAAAAATTAGCAACCAGCTTTCCTATTTTTTTTTTGTCAATATATGACCTGCCAAAACTTTCCAAAACTATTGGTTTTCATTCACTAAGTACTCGGTGCCTTGGGCCTTACTGCACTTTGTATCTAGTGCTTGCGCCCAGCAGTGCTTCCTAAGTTGATCAATATTCATGTTCGGGGGTGGAATGGAGGATGCTTCCTCCCCTATGCTCCCCCAAGCCCACCCCCTTAACAGCTCTGTATTCATGGGGTCTTTGCTCTCCATTTTTTAATTGTGCTTGTTTCTGCACCCTGCCCTAAAATTTGTATATGACCCTTCTTATAGGGTTGTCACCTTCAGACTGCTGGAATGTTGGACGGGGTGGGTGGGTTGGGCCTCAATGTCACAGGGTGGAATGAGTGACATTGGGGGCGGGGGCCGTGACATCACAGGATGGGATTATGAAGTGGCAGTCGGCAATTGGCTGGTCACTGCATCAATCAAGGAGAGTCCTGTCAAGATTTCATAATTAGGAAAAATGGGCAGGCAGTTTTGACCCCAACAGCCATTCTTACTAAAAAGGGTTGCTTTGAAACTATAGCACTAAAATCCTAACAAGGTTTTACAATGCAGTTATTATAAGTAGGTTTAATAGACTGTTGTTAAAGTGATATTGTGAAATTAACTACTGGTACTGGGACTGGTGATACTGGTATCTTGGGGTGATCTTTGATAGATGGTAACCACAAGATAGTTTCTAGCCTATTAGCATTAATAGTTCATGTTCAAATGCTCCCCAGTATATATATCATTCTCAGCCTAGAATAAGCAGGATTATAACACAATAACCAACCATTTTTACAGGCAATTGTATAATGTTTGTCCAGATAATGTAATCCCTACTAGCTATAATTAGTTTATGCCATATGCTATAGGAAATCTCACAGACTTGACTAGGCTTAGGATTTTAATGTTATGTACATGGACAACTGTGGTTAATGAATATTTTTAGCTTTTATGTAAATGATGAGAAAAGAAAAGGGGAGTTCATTGCAGCACTTGAAATGACTATCTATCTATCTATCTATCTATCTAAATATCTATCTGTCTATTCATCATACTGTATCTATATAATCTATCTATTTTAAAATTCATGGAATTATGTCACTGTGGCTTTCCATATAAATACACAAGACCGTGTTTATTAATGTCATGTGACACAATATCACAAAGCAAGTTTTATATCCGATTATATTATTATTAATAAGCATTATTATGAGCATTATCACTAAGCAATATTAGAAGTGTATTTTACAAGTTATTCATGGCTTTTGAGAATTGTAAAACATAATACATTTACTCCTTTGTTTAATATTTAGGAACATATGTTGGATGCTTTGTTGATAACGCAGAGAAAAGAACCCTCAAAGCTACAGTATTCTTTGATCTTCGGAAAATGACTGTAAGTCACTGCCAGGACGCTTGTGCAGAAAGGTAAAGAGCCTTTAGAATGAATTTAACTTTTTCTCATCAGTTCAGATTACATTTTTTGTTGATCCTTTGCCCCTGAGAGCCTTGTATTAATACAGAGATATACCAGACAGCACTGTAAATGGATTTTTAAAAAAAAATCTGATTCAAATCTGTCTTTCAATCAGCAGCAAATAGCTCCATGTTTCTGGCTGACTACATTGTCAGTTTGACTGTAAGTCTCAAATCATTTAAATCAGTTTGCTCATATCTCAGTGCCAGTCATAGTTTTTCAACAGAATTTCTGATTTACACACAAGGTAACATGGGACACTGTACCCTCAAAGGAAAACGAAACCCTAAAAATGAATATGGCTGTAATTTCAGCATCTTTGTAGTAGTAATGATCCAGGACTTGTCACAGGAGCTCCCCCACATTCACTCAGTGTTCTCTGAGAAGCTGCTGAAAAGCTAAATTTAGGGGTTTTTGCAAATTATCAAGCAGAAAATTAGGTTGGCCTGTCATATAAGCTGGTGCTACAGGCTGTTAAGTTCTAATTGCTAATTGCATCGGTTTCTGAGCTGCCATGTAGTAATTATCTGTATTGATTACTAATCAGCCTTATATCATTACTTTGATATTCTACATATACAGTATATTGTGAGTCAGTCCCTAAGCTTAGTAACTGACACGGAGCATGGGCAGTGAATCAGCAGAAAAAAAGATGGGGGGCTACTGGGGGCATCTTTGGGGGCACAGATCTTCCCTGCTAAAGGGCTGTGGTTGCCTTGGGCTGGTATGGAATCTCATAACACATTGTACAACATTTCTAGCCTACTGCTTTAGTTATGCTTTAGTTCTCCTTTAATGCCTGAATGCAATAGAAATCCACACATTGTAATTGAATTTCCATCTGTTTGAAGGACAACCTGCACTTCATGCAAAAGTTAGATTTGTACCTCTTTCATTTATAGGCAGCATATTAGCACTGATGACCATTTCCTTTTAACCCCTAGTACCTGATGGAACGTTAGTTCTATGTCGGAGAATGAAATCATTAATCTTCCATCTCAGGAAATGTGAGGACTTGCCATAAAATCCACCCCTTGCTTTATTTAATAGCTTCTGCTCTTTGCCAACACTATTATACTTAGGTCAAACCTCAGACAATCAGTGTTAACCTACATCATTGTGAATGGTCGGAAATCTTGTGCTTCAATCATCACAATTTTTTTGATCAACAAGGTTAGGGCTGGGTAACCCAGTTTGTTTTGGTATATAAGATTTTCATTCTTGACTGCAGAGGATAAGTATCCAAATACAACACAAACTATAGTTCACTATTATCTGTAAATCAAGCTTTTGTCATAGATCAGCAGATGTTCAGTGCAATACATTTCTGAATCTTACTGTGGCATTTGTTCCTGCTCCTCTGGCTTTAATAGACAGCCATTAAGTTGTCTGCTGTCTCTTGAGAAATTAGTACCTAGATGGCAGGGTACATTGTATTCACAGCTGCATGCATTAAAAATGAACAGAAAAGGGTTTCATATGTAAAAAGACATCTCTGTAAAAGAAAATGTTCAGGATTGTGGGTTATCGGTTCAGAATTGTATAGATGTAATTAACCTCTTCATGTCAGCCTAGCGCAACAAAGATGTTGTTTGTGAGATACTTAGCAGTCAAACTCTATATACATAACATTAAAAACTGGATTATGCTGCTGTAATTTTGTTGAAAGACCTACAATAACAGACTATGAAAGGGTAAATAACTGTTGCATTTTCCTTTATCCCATGGGTCTGAATTTCTACTTAAAATTGCTTTCATTGCTGTTAACTCAAAGGCATAGAATATACTATTTTATATATGTTTGACTTCCCTCTACAAAGCTGACCTGGTTACATTTTAATAACACAGTATAGCATGCTAATAAAAGTAATCTGGTAATATTCTCTGTGACAGTATGTTTTGTCATGCTAGCTACTATGCATCAGTATTTAGATCTAATTATGCACAAAAGGTAATCTGAATAAAAAAATGTTATTGTCAAAAGAACATTTTTGCTGTGACATTTACAAAGGTTGAATTGACATGCTGTAATTGCCCATGTGGTTTTTCAAGTGGAGTTGTGCAGCTTTTAATATTATAGGGCTCATTTACCTTCTCAGATGCAGTGGGCGAATTGCGCTTTTCCTGACAATGAGTTGTGCCTAAAACTATTTTCATTAAAGGTACTTGCATCCAAATGCACTCTGCGCACTTCCGTATAGTTGTGCTTAGCGGTGATTAGTCCTTCCTGCCTTCCATTTCCTGACTGGATGGTAGCTCCAGGGTCCCCTCAACTCCCTGCATCAAAAGAGGCAGTGCACTTGCGCCTAAAGAGTCGGGCGCAGACATCATTTGCTTGGCAAACAACAGAACTGACACCAGGCAGATATTTGGCGCAACTGTGTCTAATTTACAGAGAAGCAAATCGGTTGCAGTTGCCCTGGACACATCGCAGAACAGTCAGACGCTGCGCAATTGTGTCCGATTCAACTCCTGCTTGCGCATGCAATGACACATGAAAAACATTGCTTTGTGGGAGAAAAAAACATGACAATTACCTCCAAAAGTGCATTTTGCTCACTGTATCAGGATAAATGATAAATGTGCCCTTATGTCTGAGATACAGTAGTAATCTAAGGTAATATACAATATATATATATATATATATATATATATATATATATACATACATTCGACATTGACATATAAAGCCATGATAGAAGCTTCTCTTTCCTAAAAATTTAGATTTATAATTAAACAATTATAAAGAGGATACTCTTAAGCTCCTTCAAAACCATTTTTTAAAACCAGTTCTAATAATATACCTACACCACTGCTTATACCTGGCATAACCCCTTGAGAGCAGTGAGACAATTTAAGTGGCAAAAATGCTGGTGTAAAAACTTGTGATGCCTCTTTTTGCCCTGCTTTATATCCAAAATAATATGTCTTTTTGCACCAGACGTTTACATTCAGATACACCTGCAGCCATTTGCCAATATCAAGGGAATAGGCTGTCGGTAAGAGACATTACTAGATGTTTTAGAAATATATATGATTTTACTTAGCGGCAGATGTATCAAAATGTGAGATTAGTGCTCACCGCAGAAAAAATTCACCCACTTTCTATTCATTCCTATGGGAGTTTTAGAAGCAAATTTATCAATGGGTGATAGTTAGAGTTCACCATTTGATAAATACACTTCTAAAAATCCAATAGGGATAAATAGAAAGAGAATTAAGTCTATTTGTGGTAAGCTCTGATCTCACATTTTTATAAATCTGTCCCTCAAAGTATCATGTAATGGTCTTGTTTTGGTGTGTATATTAACTGCATTTTTATACTTCATATTTATAAATAAGATTTTTAGTACATAATTTAAATATATTACCATTACCATATAGCTACAATATGTTGATAAAATGTATACCACATAAATACATTTTCTCTATTCTGTATTTACCAGGACATACATTTATGCTGGTTTAGCATATGGATCTGAATGTTACTGTGGAAACCATTTGCCTCTAAATAGAGCGAAGGAAGAAGAGTGTAACAATGAATGTAAAGGAGAGAAAGGGTCTGTGTGTGGAGGTGTCAACCGACTGTCTGTCTTCAGGTTGGAGGATCTACACGTATCAGCTAAGCAAAGTGAGTTATTCACATATAACAGTAAATAGGAAACTAAAGGGAATTTTTGGGGAGACATACTATGTTTTATCTTATTTTTAAAGTTTACAGTTTTGAAATTCCATCTACAGGTCCAAAATAATTCTTATATTCAAATGATAGAGAGATTTTTAAAATAATTCAGCCATTTGCCAATATTAAGGCAAAAGACTGTTGGTCCCTTCTAGTACATATCTAGTGTACAATATTGTCATTTGGGCTTTGGCAAAATGATTTTGCAGTTTTTTTTATCTTTTGTACTAAAGAGTAACCGGTGTGCTACAGAGTGCGTGGGTTCTTATAGTCACTTTCCCCTATCATATATAAAGCCAGTTGGAGACCAAGGAGAAGAAGTGTAATAACCTTGTGCTGCTGGATAAAGCTTTATTCCACCCCCCCACCCCCCAGGCAGAGGAAAATAACACACAGAAAAGCTGGTGCCAGTACAGGTATGGGATCTCATAATCAGAAATCCAGAAATCCAATATCTAGTAAGTTCCAAATTACAGGAAGGCTAACTTTCACAAAGTCAGTTTTAAACCAATTTTTTCTTTTTCTTTCAAATAATAAGACAGTACCTTGTACTTGATTGTTACTAGGCTCCATGTGGCAAAACAATGTTTTTAGAGGCTTAAAGGTCCCTTGGATCGATTCGGCAGCTTATCGGCCCGTGTAGGGGCAGAACCGAAACGCTACGAAAAATGCGCAACTTTTCGCGTAAGTTTTAACGCTACGCAAAATGCGCAACTTTTTACGCAACTTTCGTAATGGATAGGAAAACTCGCGATTTTACGCAAAAATCGTATTGGATCCGAAAAATTCGTAAAGAATCCGAAAAAATCGCAAAACATACGAAAAAATCGCAAAGTACCGATCATTACGAAAAAAACGCAATCGGACTCCATTCGACCCGTTCGTGGGTAAGTAAATCAGCCCCTTAGTGTAAAACTTTTGACTTACCTTTATACAACCCGGATTCCAAAAAAGTTGGGACACTAAACAAATTGTGAATAAAAACTGAATGCAATGATGCGGTGGTGCCAACTTCTAATATTTTATTCAGAATAGAACATAAATCACGGAACAAAAGTTGAAACTGAGAAAATGTACCATTTTAGGGAAAAATATGTTGATTCAGAATTTCATGGTGTCAACAAATCCCAAAAAAGTTGGGACAAGACCATTTTCACCACTGTGTGGCATCTCCCCTTCTTCTTACAACACTCAACAGACGTCTGGGGACCGAGGAGACCAGTTTCTCAAGTTTAGGAATAGGAATGCTCTCCCATTCTTGTCTAATACAGGCCTCTAACTGTTCAATCGTCTTGGGCCTTCTTTGTCGCACCTTCCTCTTTATGATGCGCCAAATGTTCTCTATAGGTGAGAGATCTGGACTGCAGACTGGCCATTTCAGTACCCGGATCCTTCTCCTACACAGCCATGATGTTAAGATTGATGCAGAATGTGGTCTGGCATTATCTTGTTGAAAAATGCAGGGTCTTCCCTGAAAGAGATGACGTCTGGATGGGAGCATATGTTGTTCTAGAACCTGAATATATTTTTCTGCATTGATGCTGCCTTTCCAGACATGCAAGCTGCCCATGCCACACGCACTCATGCAACCCCATACCATCAGAGATGCAGGCTTCTGAACTGAGCGTTGATAACAACTAGGGTTGTCCTTGTCCTCTTTGGTCCGGATGACATGGCGTCCCAGATTTCCAAAAAGAACTTCGAATTGTGACTCGTCTGACCACAGAACAGTCTTCCATTTTGCCACACTCCATTTTAAATGATCCCTGGCCCAGTGAAAACGCCTGAGCTTGTGGATCTTGCTTAGAAATGGCTTCTTCTTTGCACTGTAGAGTTTCAGCTGGCAACGGCGGATGACACGGTGGATTGTGTTCACTGACAATGGTTTCTGGAAGTATTCCTGAGCCCATTCTGTGATTTCCTTTACAGTAGCATTCCTGTTTGTGGTGCAGTGCCGTTTAAGGGCCCGGAGATCACGGGCATCCAGTATGGTTTTCTTACGCACAGAGATTGTTCCAGATTCTCTGAATCTTCGGATGATGTTATGCACAGTTGATGATGATAGATGCAAAATCTTTGCAATTTTTCGCTGGGTAACACCTTTCTGATATTGCTCCACTATCTTTCTGCGCAACATTGTGGGAATTGGTGATCCTCTACCCATCTTGGCTTCTGAGAGACACTGCCACTCTGAGAAGCTCTTTTTATACCCAATCATGTTGCCAATTGACCTAATTAGTGTTATTTGGTCTTCCAGCTCTTCGTTATGCTCAAATTTACTTTTTCCAGCCTCTTATTGCTACTTGTCCCAACTTTTTTGGGATTTGTTGACACCATGAAATTCTGAATCAACATATTTTTCCCTTAAAATGGTACATTTTCTCAGTTTAAACTTTTGTTCCATGATTTATGTTCTATTCTGAATAAAATATTAGAAGTTGGCACCTCCACATCATTGCGTTCAGTTTTTATTCACAATTTGTTTAGTGTCCCAACTTTTTTGGAATCCGGTTTGTAGATACACCTTTAATGCTACATGATACAGATTAAATAGAAGGTAGCAGAAAATCTTTGTAGAATATAATGGGTTTAGTTTTTAAATAGTAATCGAAACTCATTGTAAACGACAAAGCTTATCTGCTCTATAACCTGTGCTATTTCTCCTTTTTCAGTCTGAACTACCTCTATGGCAACACAACAGCTTATTTATTTAAACTATAGTAGCATTTCAGTTTTACTCGTCAGAGCAACATTACAATATACTTTAATTACACCATTATTTTGGTGTCGCTCTTCCTTCAAGCCTTCTTTTCTACATATTTGACTGTGAGCATGATGGCATGTTACCTACCTTATAAATGTGGGAATCATAATTGTTACTATGGAATCATTTTTCATTTTGGTCATTACTGTATGTTGGCCCAGAGACTACACACAATTCACTGTCTATAAAGTTTTTTTAAGAAGTCATATTTATTTCCCATACAAAGTAAACTTGAGATCTGAGTTGCTTCATAGAGTGCAGCACTTTGCAGTGTTCTAGTCCATAACCAGAAAACCAGATAAACCTAATAAAACATGCACAAAGCATTTGACAAAACACAGAGTAGTTCATTTGCAATATGTTTGTTTGTCCTTTCCAGTGAAGGGTCATCTGATTTGCAATTATAACAAGCTTTATGCTGTTTAGGGTTCAATAAGTCGTATACTAACAAAGTAAGCAGAAAATAAAAACAAAGTTTGTTTTTTTCTCTGTATTGATCTGTCTTGTGATTGTGATCTACCTTAAGGTAAGCGAACAAGGATATTTTGTTGAGAAAATAAGAACTATTATTGTTATTAAGAATAAGAATTAAAGGTGACATATTGCATCATACTCATTTTTTGGTAATATATTCCCCTTTCTCTAAAATGTATAGTGCATCTATAAAACAAGGTTTTAAAAACATTTTACCTGTTAAAAATGTAATTATACTAAAGCTGCAGAGAGATCCTTTCTCCTCTGCGTCTAAGCTGAAATGAGGACTGGGCGTGTCCTCATGCTGCCTCAGGAAGTGATCATACTTCTGAGTGACAGTCAGAAAGTCCTGCCCCTGTATTAGTTTTGCTTCACTGACAGTAAGGACGTGCCTTTTTTCAATGAGAATAACACGAAAGCATGAAAGTTGGATGGCACTCCAGCTGGTAAATAAAAACTTTCTTTATAGGAAAGAGGTTTATTCATGGGGGCCTGCTGGAGGGCCCTTTATATCACAGCTGATGGCAATAAATTGTGCATAAAACTCCCTGCAAACTATTAACCTTTTTTTACATAAATAAAAGAAGTTTGTCCCCCTGCCTGCATCCCCCTCAGCTGATTGTGTCCTCCTTTCCCTGACAGCCGTTTTGTCCTTCTCCCCCCCAGAGTCTTTCTGTTTTGTTTCCCCCGAGAGCCTCCTTCTCCCCCGTGAGAGCTGCCCTGTCTGCTTCCCCTGAGAGCCGTTCGTAACTTCTGACAGCTGCCCCTGTGCTTCTTATAAGGAACTTTCGGCTCTGTGCTTCTTTATCTGAAAGGAGCACAGAGCCGAACATTCCTTATAAGAAGCACAGGGGCAGCTGTCAGAAGTTACGAACGGCTCTCAGGGGAAGCAGACAGGGCAGCTCTCACGGGGGAGAAGGGTGGAACGGCTCTCAGGGTGGAGGGGGGGGGAAGGATGGAATGTCTCTCAGGGGGGAGCAGGGTACGGCACAGCGGTGGGCAGGTAGCTGGCAGGTGGCTGATTGACGGTGCGGATCTATGTGCAAGTACGTGGTGATTGCAAACGGCCAAACTGACGTCACTAGAAGCACCTCCCTCCCTTCACAGCCCAAACCCTCAGTAATGAAGCTGTGAGAGCCGGCGGCTCTTTAGCAAACTGTACAGAGTCTTAAACCGGAAGTCCAGGATAGGAGCATAATAAGAGCAGTTTTTGGCCAATTTTATGAAAGTTTCACTTGAAATGTACCAAAAAAAAGCCAATTCCTTCTATTTTACATTAAAAAACATCCATTAAAGCACTCTGAAAAATGATGGTATATGTCCCCTTTAAGTATCTATTATCCCGAATTCTTCTCTCTAGGGTTTTTCGGGACCTTTTTATACTTCAACATTCTTTAAGGCTCTTAAAACAAGAAGAAAAAAAGCAGGATTGTTTTCCCTTAAAACTTAATGTTAGTTAGGTCATTGTTATTTTTAATTACATGCTTCAGGGCAAAACCGGAAAATGGGGACCAAAAAAGTAAGAAGTAAAAATTAGGTGGGATAGACTAATACTTGGGTTAAAGGAGGGAATGAAAGAATGTGAGAAATACTGAAAAACATGGAAAGAAGTACAGTATAAAAAATGTATATTTTATAAATACTTTACCTTGGTTTATTGTCATAACTAGGAATCTGGTTAAAGTCCACACCTTAACACGCCGATTCATCTTTAACTATCATACCCCTAGTTTCTGTTCACATTAATGCTTTATTTACCAAAACAATCGGAATAAAGAGCTGAGCTACACATAGTTCAATTGTAACATAGTCTATAGATAGTCTATAGATAGTTACAAAACTGGAAGATGGGGAGTAAAGAAGTAAAAAGTAAATGGGAAAATAGTTGGGGGTAGACAAAAATTGGGTTAATAAAGGGAAATTATATGAGAAATGCTGAAACACATGGAAAGAGGCATGGATAACCTTTTGCATGCTTTATAATCAGATACTTTACCTTGGCTTATTGCCTTAACTACACATCTGGTTTAAGTCTATACCTCAACATGCCTCTTCATAGTTAACCACCTCACGTTTCTGTTTAAATATATGCCTTGTTAACAACATTTATGGCGGATATACATTACTAATAATTGTCGTTTTAAGGCGCTTTTTATTATACACTGTGCAATAATCCCTTATACAACATCTTGGTTCTATGCTCTTCACAAAGGTGTTTGCATCTGGGCCATGTGAGGAAAACCTCAGAGCTGATATCCTCAACAGCTCCAGCTACATTTATTGTATAGCTAAAAAAAAGCATGTAAAAATTAGTACAGAGGAAATGAAGCATTAGGCATCCAAACACAGAAAGGATGTTTATTGAAGAAAATAAAAATTAAGTTATTGTTTGCTGGATTTTGGACAAAGAAATCAGGAAGAGCTACTCATGCAAATGTCACCACAAATTCCTTTGACAACTCTGGAACAGTACCAATACAAACTCCAGTCTAACACTTTTTAGCTGTACCTTTTTCAGACATGAACCTTAATGAGTATTGAAAAGGTTAAATCTTTCACTCTGTGAAACCAAATCTTTATTTTGAATTCAGGTCACAGGGTAGGCAAATATGCAGAAAAATACAGTTGTTTGTATTTTCTGCTTATTTCAGTATATGACTTTTGAACCTGTCATAGAATGAAGCTTGTTATCATTGCTAATGAGACTGACCCTTCAATAGAGAGAAATACAAACAAATTGCGGTTGAGTCTAAGTATGCCTTTTTAAAATGCCATGTTTTTCCCTAAGGGCATTGTTTCCAGCATGAAAACATATAGGAAACCCTTGGGAATAACACTGACATCTTCTATTCTTTCAGAAAAAGAGCTCTAGTTTGTTACAGAACATCAGCTATGTATTCTGAAATCATTTATCTCAGGTACACAAACCCAGATTAGATGTGTCAGAATTGATGGAAAGTGTTGGCACTTTTCCCAGTGTAGGGGGGGGGGGGGGACATTTTAGCAACATTAAACACAATGTAGTGTAGCATAGACACAGCTCTTGTTACATTATTTTGGATAGTGCTCCTAAATTATGATTGATGAATGACAATTAGACTATTGCAGGGACCTCAGTTTGTAAAGGACATGGGTGCAGATACATAAAGCCTGAACTAGATAGACAAGAGGTGAAAATCAGCTGTACTATTTACAATTCTCCAGACTACAAACAGGCTCAAACAAATTATTTTTGTGGTCTGTTTTTTTTATACTGTACATTTGACTTGAAGAATAACATCAGTAGTGCTTTTCCTAGCATGCATAATATCTAATAATAGTAAAGCAGATGAGACAAGAGAATAAACTGATAAATACACACAAAGACACAGTGAGTTCATGGATTGGCCTTAGGCTACTTCCTTAGGCTATATGTTTCCAGGACAATAGTTACATAGTTATGTTGGGTTAAAAAAACCCAATGTCCATCTAGTTTTACCCCCTCCAAACCACATGCATATACTTATACAGTACACACTTATCTATACACTAACATATATAACCATATATACCCATATCTATACTATCCTTGGATAGTATGCTTGTTTAATAAATAATCTAAGCCAATCTTAAAGGCATTAATAGAATCTGCAATTACAGCATCACATTACACACAGCATCACAGCATTACAAAACCTGAGGAAATACCTATGCTGCTTCAAATGGAAATTCAGATCCCTAAGTCTAAAGGAGTGGCCTCTGGTGTATATACCTGTCAGTATATTCAGCAAGCCAATTTTACAACTTCATAGATCTCACTGTTTAAAAACCCTTTCTGAATATTAAGATGGAACCTCCTTTCTTCTAATTTGAATGGATAGTCTTGTGTCTGCTAGAAGGACCTACTGGTAAATAAAGCAAATAAACTTTATTATATGGTCCCATTATATAATTATACATAGTTACTATCTCTCCCCTTAAGCACCTCTTCTCTCATGAAAAAAACCCAGTCTTTCTTCATAACTGAGATTTTCTTTACCTTTTTATGAGCTAAGTTGCCCTTCTTTAGAACTGCCCTAATTTTGTAAAATCCATTGAGCATTGGAGACCAAAACTGCAGTGCATATTCTAGATGGGGCCCTTCCAGTGCTTTATAAATGGGAATAGTTAACCTCTCCTTTTCCCCCCTTTTAATACAGTTTAAAGCCTTGCTTGCCCTTGCAGCTACTGACTGGCATTGCTTGCTTCAGTTAATTCATTTTCACAAGTACCCCTATAGATCCAGCCAAGTTCCTTTACCGTGTTATTACGTTATAGGGTTGATTCACTAAGGTGCGTTATAATGAGAGCTATTTATAGCATGCGTTATTTTTCGCAACTTAACGCACGATTCACTAAAAGGTTACTTGCGTTAATTTAGACACGATGCTGTTTGCTTTAGTTAAGTCGCAAAGACTATTTTGTGCGGTATTTAATGCAACGCGCGCTAATTAATGCAGCACGCACAAACTGTCGCCGTATGTGAAAAAACGCACGCCATATTAGCAATACACGCCATTACTTTCGGAAAACTACTGTTCTGAAAATGACCATTTCCCTGCAAACTGGAGGCTGCATCACTCTAGGGCCAACACAGACTTGAATCCCACTGCAAAGTCCATATAGTGTTGCCAAAAGCTCATGAACTGTACTTTTCTATAATTACCGCCTGCCCCAAGTAGGTGTTCATTTTCGCATAGACCAATGCGATATTTAGCACGTAACGCTTCATATGTATTTGTGAACCACACGTTAATACTATTTCTATTCGCTAGTTAACGCAATGCGTTAAAATTAACGCATTCGGTTGCGCGCTATTTAACGCACACAATATGCGACTTAAAACATGCGATAACACGGATTGCACGTTTTTTTCGCGTCAATTTTAACGCAAAAAAAAGCATGCAATAACGCTTATCGACCTTTAGTGAATCAACCCTTATGTCTCTTCCAGTTAACGCTGGAAAAAAAAAACCAAAATTCCAACAGGTGGCGCATGGTCTATGGCATTTTCTTTTGTGTTTTGCAAGTGCAAGTCTTTGCACTCCAGCACTATCTAGAGGCAGGATTTAACACTCAAAAACTGGTGTTTGGTCATGGTGACACCAAATGTGAACTTGCTGGCTGCATCTCTAGGTCCTTCTCTATTATGGATTTGCCTATGCAGCCCCACTAAGGGTATAAGGGTTAGATGTTGCCAAGTGAACAAGGAAGTGCACATTTAACCCAGTTCGATATTCGACCCTATCCCTTACGATGGATACAGGGGTTCAGTCGAATCTGAAAAACTTGGTTTGGTGCATCCATAGTATAAAGTGAACTACCCCTTTCAATTGGAGAAAAATCATTTTTTGCAGAAAGTAATGCAAATGGTTCTTAATTGTGAAATTGGTGAGGCAGTGAAGTATCCTGTGATTATGTGTTTCTTAAGTTCTTTAAGACTTCAGTGTCTTATTGGACAGGCATGTTGGTCATTGATCATGAAAGAGTTGATCATGGTAGACAGCTGTCTTTTTGTACTTAAGATCAACTGTGTACGTTTGCTGATTGTTGATCTATTGCTTGTTCTAAACATGGCTTTTTAAGAACAAGAAACCATAGACAGATCTTTGATTTTTTAGTAGATAAATAATAAGACTTACATTGTTCAGACACTTAAGCTGTGTTCCTGAGTCTTTTTCTCATGTTGCATTACCTTTCATCTCACTGCAGGGAGGAATGTTACCTACCGAGGATGCTTCAGAGCCCCAGAAAATGTAACAAGGATTTTTCCTGTCTCATTTCCAAATCTTACTGTTGAAATGTGCTCAGAATTCTGCTCTGATAAAGTAAGAGATGGTGTTTTTAATATCTTTATTCTCACTGATTGTTCTAAACCTACATTGAATACCATTGATGGGCTGGGATCATGGGTCTGATACCTACCTACAAACTTTATCTCAATTCATTTATCAATTTGATATTTTGTTTTCTATTAATGCAACTATAATCATTTTTACACCTTTGTTTACTGCATATAACTTAAAAATTACATATACATTCAGTATACCTAAAAGGTATGCTAGCAGTTAAGGAAATAAGATTAAGAAAAGGTAGGGAGAACAATATTGTAGATATTATTAGTGCCTTTCTTGTAGTTTGATATGAAACATCAGCTAGAATTGTTCAATTAGCTGGAATATCTTTACAAAGCTTCATTTTCTGTTTTCATTAAACTCCTCTATAATATTACAGTTATAGAAATCTTGTAATAATGTGTTTCTTCGTTTTCTAGTTTTAACTTTTAGTGTATACTTATATGATGTTTAATTTGCCATTTTCTAAACACCTTTCTTGAATTGTGCTTGTCGAGTCTTTGTGCATGCACAACATCTGCTAATCATGTAGGCTTCAGTAGTGATGGAGCTGCATATCAAACCATACTTTTGCATTCCATTTCGTGGGCATTTGCATAGTAGTTTGCGGTATTTTAGTAAGTGAGAAGAAAATCAAATAACCGTTTGCTGTTTATCTGGGCAGGTTTTTCTTTACATCTTTTTGAGCTCAGTAAATGCTGAACTACAGAAAATAGCATGGAAATAATTATGTAAAATGTTTCAGATGTTTAGCGCAGTGTACAAATAATTTAATGAGTAAAGGAAATATAACAGTAAGAATACTGTGAAATACTCAATAGGGGGCTACAGGAAACAACACCCACTATACACCCCATGGTACACCAGTTTAAAAGCGTGGTTTACCTTTAAGTTAACTTTTAGTATGTTGTAGAATTCTAAGCAACTTTCCAATTGGTCCTCATTATTTATTTGTTGCAGTTTTTGAATTATTTGCCTTCTTCTTCCAACTCTTTGCAGGTTTTAAATGGGGGTCACTGACCTCAGCAGCCAGAAATCTATTGCTCTCTGACGCTACAGTTTCATTGTTATTGTTACTTTTTGTAGCTCTCTTTTCTATTCAAGCCCTCTCCTATTCATATACCAGTCTCTCATCCAAACCACTCCCTGGTTGTTAAGGTAACTTGGACCCTAGCAACCAAATAAGCTGCTGAAACTACAAACTAAAGAGTTTCTAAACTGAAAATGAAATAACTAAAAAACTACAAATAATAAAAAATGAAGACCAATTGTGAATAGTCTCAGAATATTACTCTCTACATCGTACTAAAAGTAATTGTAAATGTGAACAACCCCTTTAATTGTTTAATTAAAGAAGTCTTAAGTAATATTAACTTCTAACAGTATCTGCTAAATCATTGGCCTTTTTTCTGGCCTTTTCTCTTAGTGAATCTTCCCAATGAAAAACTGATAATACAAACTGGTTAAATTTACATTGTTTATGACACATTCAAGCTTGAAGATGATAATTTACCTCATATATCATTGACTATTCTTGTATAAAATACTCTTAAAGACAATGCCTTGCATGCCTTGCATACCTGAAGGCTTCTAAATAAACACAGTGGCTCTGGAGACTATAATCCAGAGAACTTCCATACAAGAAAGGTGATCTGCTAGTACAGAGTTGGGCACATGCAACCTCCTACCTATGTTAATGGATTATAAAAGATGGAATTTTGGTTCCCCAATGATTGCACATAAGGAGTCTAATCAGTTATGAAGTGGACATTGGAGAAATGTTTCTCTGTTGCACAGTTACCTATTCTGGCATACACAGAGCACCATATGATTTTAACGCATTCATATATTTAGAATCAGTCTAGCATGACAAATGCGGTCTAAATGTATTGCTTTGAGAATATCTGGAGTGTACGTCTGATTATTTTAGCTTGCAGAGTGTGGTTTTCCTAAAGGTTCCTGCTAAAATCCAGCTGTGTGTGTAGGTGTTTGACTTTGTATAATTTCATGCATGCCAGGACATAACTGTATGTGTTGCTGTGTTGGCATATCAGGCTGTGCTTATTGTCACTGCTGACCACAGAGCAATATATGTGGGTGCTGATTGATATAACAATAAGGGGGTGATTTATAAATGCTTGAATACATTTTTTTTCCACAATTTGAATTTCTTTTTGTGCTCGAACTCCCAAAATTTGAATTATGGTTTAAAAACGAAAATGTTCAGTATTTATTGAAAAATCTGAAAACCTTTTATGTAGTCAATGGGAGTTGTCATAGGCAAAATTCAAGCCACTTTTCAATTCGAGTTTTTTTAAGCTTGTAAACTCACATTTGAAGTATCTAGTATAAATAAATTTAAAGCAACTGGACTTGTTTGGTAATCATTGAAGACGTTTCACTACTCATCCGAGCAGCTTCTTCAGTTCAACTGACTGGTATGGGAAGTCCTCAGCATATAAACTCTTCCACTAATCCAATCACAATGGCACTTTGTAACTCTTCAGAGAGGTGACATCTGAAACTCACAGAGGTGTGAATGCTGTGGAGTTACATTGAGAGGATTACCAAAGTATCATGCAACTCTTCAAAACAGGTGTTACTTGTTAGAGTTGCATGAATGGATGTGTGAAGAGTCCAGTTGCTTTAAATTTATTTATACTAGATATACCATGACCTGGATGAATGAAAATCTTCATAGACTCACATTTGAAGTATTGAGTTTTTTTCCATGGTATTATTCAATTGAGTGTTTTCTGATTTCTTTAATAAATAAGCAAACATTCAAGTTTTAAATAAGTATATTTGTTGTAAAAAACACTCTGAAATTCCCAAAATCGAAAAATTCCCAAAAACAGTTTGCTTTTATTAAAATTACATTTTAGGTTGACTTGTCCTTTAATCCTTACAAAATAAATATGTGCAAGCTTGTTCTATATGAAATGAAGGTCATACATCTAACTTGCTTTATTCATTATGAGAAAAACAAACAAGTTCAGGCATACTCATTATTCCAACCCATGGTGCATTTTAATATTCTAAGGAATGATCGAAACTTTGTTTCTCTTTTTCATTTGCATTCAGTTTTTTGTTTCAATGTTTTTAAAATAGGAACAGTTCAGTTTTGGAAAATTATGATGGGGGTAATTGTAATTTATTATTTTAAATAAGAAACGCTAGTTTACATTAACGGGCAGCAATATGATAAGCTATGAAGTAATTCAGTTTTTGGTGGATAAAAAAAAAATCTAAAGGAGGCTGTTCCCTGTCATTTATCTTCCGCTACCACTAGCTTGACAGGGCTACTTTGTTATGCAGTGGCAGAGGAAATCACATCTTGTGAGCACAATGGGAGCATGCTGACACCAGTGCCAACATAGCAAAACTAAGCCCAGCCAGGCATGATGTGAGCTGCTTTGAAGAAGTTGGAGTCATTATTTGGGAGACAGGAAGAAATATATTTAAACCCAATGATAAAGTAGCAATATATTTGCCTCATAATACCGAAGCTGGTTGCCTTAGTGCTTAACATATCCAATTACAAATTTTAGCACTCTATAACGAGAACCAATATTACTATATTACCCAGTAGTGCTACTGGGTACCTAGTAATATTACTGGCAGAGATTTAGAATACATTACAGATTATTTATAAATTCAGCCGCTTTAAAATGGACACACATTGACACACTGCTGCACTTCTTTATAGTTGTGGCATGTGTCATTAAGTCCATGGTGAATTGTTTCTGAAACTGCACTGTGCACACTGCACTAGAGGTAGCAAATGACCCTTACAGAGTTTATTTATTTACAAAGAATATACAAAAATACTGTAGAAATATTCCAGACAGGCATTTACGTGAAACTGCATATCTCAATTGGCTATATAAAGGCCAAACTTGAATGTTTTCATTTTTAATGAATAGATCTACCATGTAGGTCAGTGCTTATAATTCCAACTTTGTGCAAAGTGCAGCCCAGTCCCCTGGTGAACCTTTTTTACTCTTTTCCCACCAGTGGAATGAAACACAGCTCTCCAGTATTTAACTCTCAGCTTACTGATTTTATTTTGTTAATAAAACCATCTTTTCCCCAAAGAAAAACACACACACTCATTTCTCCCACCTTTCACATTTCTCCCCAACAACCATAATACACATTAATAATAATGGTAGACTGATATAATTAAAACATGCATAGAATTAAATACTCACATTACTGGATTCCACCATGATAATACAAAGACAGAGGAATAAATGTGTTGGGTTCACAGTGGAGTTGTGCAGGACTCAATGGTAATGCTTAAACAACTTGTTTATTAGAGCTCCAACATGGCAAACTATATACAGACATTGCAAGTAGGAAGTATATCTAACCATAGAGAACAAGCAGAAAGCCAAGCTAGATAACACATTGTAGCTGAGCTAACATTTAGGCATACAGCTCCCTCTAGTGGTACACAACACTCCTCCCCCCTAGCTTACATAATCGTCCATCCACTTTGGAGGCACCCTGTTGCGTTGTGGCCGTTCATAACCAGAAGTCTGACCACAAGAGACATCTTGGGAGGAGTTATCACAGTTCTCTATTGGATCAGAGTCATTTCCTGGTGGAATACTGGTTTCATTGGTCCCTTGGCTGCATGGGGTAGCCATTTCATCTGGAAGAGAGTCACTAGGAACCACCTTGGGACAACCCATGTTCTCCATTAAGGTACTGTTACTTGGCTGAACATGCCTCCGCAACTGATCAACATGACGGTGCCACTCTTGCCCATCATCACAATGTACCTTGTATGACACAGGTCCAGTAACTTCAGTTATTACTGCAGGGACCCACTTTGGACCAGCCCCATAATTCCTGGCATACACTGGATCATTAGAAGCAAATGTACGCAGAGTCTTAGAGGATAGGGCTGAATCCAGGCTTTGTTGCTGTTTCCTTTCTACATCATCAGTTAGATCTGGATTAAGACGATCAAGACATGTTTTAAGGCGCCGCCCCATCAGAAGCTCAGCAGGGCTGACACCTGTGGTAGGACATGGGGTAACATGCTGAGCTATAAGGAATCGTGCAAGTCTTGTTGACCAGTCCCCATTAGTAATCCTTCTGAGTGCATCCTTCGCAGTTTGAACCATTCTTTCAGCTTGTCCATTTCCTTGAGGTCGACGTGGAGCAATGGTTACTGCCCTTATTAAGTTGTTATTGGTAAAGGTCTTAAACTCCTCAGAAGTAAAAGCAGTCCCATTGTCTGATACAATAACATCTGGTATTCCGTGTGTTGCAAACAGATGACGTAGGGCTGAAATTGTCACAGCTGATGTCTGAGATGACACTAGGATGACCTCTAACCATTTTGAGAAAGAGTCTACCACTACAAGAAAGTTCTTCCCCTGGAATGGTCCAGCAAAATCAATATGAAGTCTAGACCAAGGCTTTTTTGTAATCTCCCAAGGAAACACTGGAGCTGCAGGGGGGCTGTGACGAGAGTGCTGGCAAGTGACACACAGATGTACGGCCTCCTCTATGTCTGTGTCAATTCTGGGCCACCAAACATAACTCCTTGCGAGAGCTTTCATGCGCACGATTCCTGGGTGGGCTGCATGTAGCATATCTAGGACAAATTTGCGTCCTCTTTGAGGAATGACTACTCGGCTTCCCCATAATAAACACCCTTTATGTGCAGATAGTTCATGTTGACGGTTTGTATATGGTCTGAACTCTTCAGACAACTTTTCATTTGGCCATCCCCTCCACACCCAGTTGAGAACACGAGAAAGGATTGGATCCTTTGCAGTCATATGAGCAATCTCAGTAGCTTCCAGTGGAGAATCAGGGAGGGATTCCAGCATAAGTACTTCAAGTAAAGGGGGTAGTGAGCAGTCTGGGATCTGTAAAGGCAAGCGACTCAAAGCATCAGCATTTAAGATTGATTTTCCAGGTTTATAAAGAAGAGTGTAATCATAAGCACTTAGCATGATACTCCATCTGAGCATTCGAGGTGACATAACATTAGGAGTAGGACTGTCTTTTGAGAGCAAACCCAGTAATGGTTTATGATCAGTGTGGATTTCAAATGTATGTCCATAGAGGTAATTATGAAACTTCTTAACACCAGCTATGATAGCTAATGCTTCTTTATCAATTTGTGCATAGTTCCTCTCTGCTGATGTCATTGTCCTAGAGTAATAAGCAACTGGTGCCTCTTTACCATTTGGGAGAATGTGGCTAAGAACAGCGCCAACACCATAAGGAGATGCATCTGTAGTAAGTATTAATGGCCGATCTTCATCATAATGGACAAGAAGAGAATCAGATGTCAGCAACTGTTTAACTTTGCAGAAGGCCTCTGAATGTTTAGGAGTCCAATTCCATGGGACCCCTTTGTCAAGCAAGCGATGAAGAGGCTCTGCCACTGTTGCCTTGTGAGCAAGGAAGCTGTGATAGAAATTGAGCAACCCAAGGAATGCTTGAAGTTCTTGTTTAGATTTTGGTTCAGGTGCATCATGGATAGCTTTCACTTTACTTTCTGTAGGACGAATGCCTGAAGCATCTATACGGTACCCCAAGAAGTTTACGCTGGTAGCTCCAATCTCACACTTTTCTTTTTTTAAACGAATGCCTGATGAATCAAAACGAGATAGTACTTCTCTAAGGCGGTCAGCCAGTATACTTTCAGATGGCCCCATTAGTAGAACATCATCAAAATATGGGACAACACCAGGAATGCTGGATAGCAAGGTTTCCATAAAGTGCTGGAATATTCCTGGTGCAGTTGAAATTCCAAACTGGAGGCGCTTTACCCTGAATGCACCCCGATGGGTAATAATAGTCTGGGCATCTGCAGAAGCTTCATCCACCAACAACTGTTGGTATGCCTGGGCAAGATCAAGTTTTGCAAAAACCTTGCCACCAGCTAGTGTGGATAACAGTTGATTCACAGCAGGCACAGGATATGGATGCTGATTAAGAGCTTTATTTACTGTGCATTTATAGTCTCCACAGAGTCTCACATCACCATTAGGCTTAAGAACTGGCACAATTGGGGTTGCCCATTGTGTGTGTGTCACTGGCTCAAAGACCCCTTGTGCTGTGAGACGTTCAAGTTCAGCTTCAATTTTTGGACGTAAAGCATATGGCACAGATCTGGCTTTCATGTGTATGGGTGAGATTGCAGGGTCTAATCTAAGTGACACAGGTGGACCCTTGTAAGTGCCTAGTTCATTTGCAAAAACTTGTGGAAATTCCTCAATGACCTTCTTTACTGATCCCCCAGTGACAACATGGATGCCTTGGATGCTGATTTTTAATGGAGAGAACCAGTTCCTTCCCAAAAGGCTTTTTTGAGTACCTTTGGCAACAATCAGGGGTAACATTCCGCTGAATGTGTTGTACTGAACACTCACATCACAACTTCCAAGAAGCTCAACAGACTGTCCATTATAGTCACGGAGTGTGCACCCTGGCTTTGATAATGTGGGAGGATTGTGAGGGAACAGTTTATCAAATAATTCAGAGCTTATTATGGTAAATGCGGCTCCTGAGTCAATCTCCATTTCACACCGATAGCCATGTATAAAAACATTTGCAGTAATTTCAGAGTTTACGGGGCCCTTACTGTTGACATGTTGGATATGATACAGCTGGTTGACCTCTGTTCCAGTGGCTGCCCCTTTATTTGTTGGTAAATTTTTATGTGAAAACTTTGCATTATCGCTTTGTTTTTCCTGATTAACCCTTGCTTTGCAAACACGTATTACATGGCCTTTCTTTTTGCAGTAATGACAAACAGCATTCTTAAAAGGGCATACAGAGCGTCTGTGCTGACCACCACATCCAATACATGGTGTAAATGGTGATGCATTTGTTGCAAGATAGTCTTTTGGTTTGTTGTTTTGAAATTGAATGTCATCTGCCTGTTTGGAGGATATGGTGTGCACACTGGTTGCTGTATGATGAATTGCCTTAGTGTGTAAAAGTGCAGTTTCTGCAGCCAAGGCCTTCTCCTGCGCAGCTGCCAGTGTCAGGTTAGGCTCAGCGAGAAGCCGGCGCTGCAAGGCCTCATTCTGAATCCCACAGACTAACTGATCTCTCAGCATATCATTTAGGAACTCTCCAAACTGGCAATGCTCTGCTATGTGCCGTAATTCTGCAATATAGGTAGAAATTGTTTCATCTGCTCTTTGGTTTCTTTTGTGGAAGTGAAATCTCTGTATAATGACAGATGGTGTTGGAGAAAAATGTGCCTTTAACATTGCTAGTAACTCCTCATAAGTCTTTGTTTTTGGAGAGGCCGGGGCAGTGAGTGAGCGAATGACTGCAAATGTTTTAGGCCCACAGACAGTCAGCAGCACTGCCCTCTTTTGCTCAGGGTTAGCTATAGTGTTTGCTTCTAGGAAGTAGGAAAGTCTCTCTGCATATGAGTCCCAAGAAGAAGGGTCACTTACATCAAATTCCTCCATGTGTCCCAGGGTAGCCATGTCTGCAGTGGATCTGAAGTTTGTCCTGTGAGTTCTCTTTTCCTATTCTGCTGCTCTGTCCAGACAGCAGAGTTCTAATCCTCGTCGCCACAAAAAGTGTTGGGTTCACAGTGGAGTTGTGCAGGACTCAATGGTAATGCTTAAACAACTTGTTTATTAGAGCTCCAACATGGCAAACTATATACAGACATTGCAAGTAGGAAGTATATCTAACCATAGAGAACAAGCAGAAAGCCAAGCTAGATAACACATTGTAGCTGAGCTAACATTTAGGCATACAGCTCCCTCTAGTGGTACACAACAAAATGCATGAAAGCACTATAAAGAACTTTAATCCCACAGTTTACTTTTCCTGTTTAGCACAAATGGACTCCTCCATGAAGATTTTACCTGATGCAGAAGTGCAGTGCTCCATAATCACTGTATTTTTAGTGCCATACGTACAGCCCCTAGACATCCTGATTTCAAGCGCTCGGTGAAGAGTCTGATCTATTTTGTTGGGCTGCTTTACCATTAAAAATACAATAATTTCATCAAAAACAAAGTGCCACCTCATTTATCAACACTGGGCAAATTGGCCCATGGGTATTAACCCATGACAACCAATGAAATAGTTGCATTAATTGTTCAAATTTGCTCAGTGTTGATAAATAAGCCCCATTTGTCCTCGGTTTTGCATCAGTTAAAATTTTTAAGCTGGGTATTGGTAATGACAGCAAAACGTCAGTGTCCGCGATAGCTGTTTAAAATGTTACATGCCTGCACAGTGTTGTACAAACTGCATAGTGACAGAGCTTTATTTTCATCATTATTATCATTTATTTATATAGCGGCATTGCAGTGACCCTTTTTTGAGTTTAATAAGGTACTTGAATGAAGACATTACCTTGTGCATAACTGTCATACAGATTATAATATCTTCATTTTTCATTTTGATGAACTGATTGGATCTTGTGGGGGACTGTGCAAAATAGCATTGAGGAAATACAATGAATTTTGATTATGTTGACTATATAATAGAAAGACTATACATAGATGGCCTTCAAGAAATTACAAGTATCCCTCAATTGCCTATCCATATACCTCTTTCTTAGGTGCTTCTTCAGTTATAAAAAGAAATTAATTAAGTACCTGTTAAGGGGGTTGTAATAAAAATCATTGCATCAAAATGCATTGTTGCGAGTATTTAGCGCTGTTCTCAATGTAATACTGTTCACGAAACATTTATTACATTGCAAATGTTTAACACCTGCTTTAAGATGGCGTAATTGTGACTGCGACTTTTTCATTAAGAAGTTTTATTACATTCACTGTGCCTGTGCGCAAATGAAAGAATTCCCAAATGCATACCTTCTGTTGCAAGAAATGCAGTGGGTTCGCTAAAGCATTTGTGCAAATGCAAAATTTGTCATAAAGCATCATTTTGGTCCCATTGCAACATTTTTTTTCCATTAACCATGCATATTACATTCCCCCAATAATGTTTCATAGACCTGTTTAACCAATAGCCTTTATGATTTGTATTTACAGTTTTTTATATAATTAAGATTTTATTTTTATTTTGATCTAGCATTTTTGGCCATAGACACCATGAATGGAATGACAGTATACTGTATATACAAAATATAAATGTCTCAATACATGGCAGATTAGTAATTTATTCAGATTCACATTACATGGTAGCTTTGAAACCAGTGCAATTAGCATCAGAATTAAATAATCATCCCTGTAACATCAGCTTCTATTAAAGGCCAATCTCATTTTCTGCTTGATAATTTGCGACAACGCCTAAGCTTAGCTTCATAACAGTTGCTTAGAGCGTTGCAAACACTTCCCAAGGTGGGGAGCTCCTGTAACAACTGTAAAGACCTGGATCATTGCTGCTATTGAGATGCTAAAACTTTAGGCTGTTAAAGTAAGTTTTTTAGCCATATTTATACTTAGGGTTTAGTTCTCCTTTAAGGCAAGCTGTCAAACTGTGACACAGCTACAAGCATAGCAGCTTTGTCAATGACATCAGACATGGACATCAGACAGGGTAGGGCAGTTATTATATTATTTTAGAATTTTTCTTGAAATCCAAGGAAGGAGGTGCCAAAATGTTATGCTCCTGTGTTCCTATTCTCTAAAATCTTCACCAACCCAGGGTATTTCTGCAGCAGAATCCTGGCGCCATCTTCCTCAGATTATTCTTTTTCACATGTACATGCCCGTGCAGAGAAGAAAAATTGCCCATAAGAACTTCTGCAGAAATACCCCGGGCCAGGGTAGTTAACAGGGTATTAGGTGATTACAATTAGGGTGCTTAACTTTTAATGTTTCCCTATCCTTTAAAATGTTTCCCTTTATCTCTGTAATAATAAAACAGTACCTTGTACTTGATGGTAACTAAGCTGCAGGAATCCTTATTGGTGGCAAAACAATCCTATTGCGTTTATTTACTGTTTCAATTATTTTTAGTTGAATTATGGTATGGTAATTAAAATTATGAAAAGATCCCTTATCTGGAAAACACCAGATGCCAATGATTCTGGATAACAGATCCCATACTCGTTTATTAGATCTTCAGCTCCAGTTGATGTTTCTCACTGGAATGGTTGGTTAAGATCAGTCGTGAGTGAATAAAATTGATTACCCTTGAATTAGTACAACGTGAGGTCAATGTATGATGTACAGATCGATCTACAGTCACCTTTTATTGTTGATTACATTTCAAATCATCTGGAATTTAATGATACAAACTGTCTTTATGATCCATTGCAATCTAATCTGAATCTTTTTTAGACAATATAAAGGTTTGATTTTTGTTCTTGGAACTGTGTAAGGTATTGTTTCATTCAGAATAGTTAGGTACACGTGTACCAGCATTTTGTAACCAATTATTTGTGATGTGCTTTATAGACTGTCAGTTACCTTTTATTTCAGCTCACAGCTGATGCTTATGCTTTTTTTCAACGTCTCTATAAAAATTGCACTCTGGTTCCATATGCATTTGATCCTCAGCATTTATGAGTGCAACAGATATTTTTTATGAAATTCAGATATGAGTTTTTATATTTGTTCTAAATGCCACATGTTCTACTTATGATCAGTAATGTTTGTTACTCATTAGATACAAACCTGAAGACATACAAGAATTTTTGCCCAGTAGAAAATGCAGTTGGAGTAACTGATTTCATTGTTTCTTATATCCTCAACTCGTCCTGCAGAAGACCTGTATATCATCTGTTTTGTATAAGGCAACATGTTTGTATATAAGTGCTTGCCTTTATATGAGTAAACCTATAGGACATTGGCTATACTTCAGTCTGGTGTGAATTGCATCTATATATGTTCTCTTTTTCTGGAGGGAACTAGTTGTATTGTTGAGGTATAGGTTTATTTCTCTATGGGAGCAAAAGTATCATTATTAGAATTTCTACTTATTTGTAGCTGTGGTTTAATAACTCATCTGGGGATGCTGAATTTACAGGAAATATAAACTAAAACTGTAATTAACAGGATTATCATGATTAGTGAGGATTGCGTGAGCTTGTTGTGTTGGCTTTTGCGAGAAAGGTCCATTCAAACTATTAAATGAGAAGGAAAGGCATTTTGGCATTTTACTGTCAATAGATTAGCCACATTAGTGCCACCTAGAACACTAAATTTATTCTGCATACCTGAATAAACAGCCCTAGAAGCTCCCTCTGTTTGCTTAAGATAGCAGCTGCCATTTTAGCTTGGTCTCTGTAACTTCCGTGCTGTAGCTCTGGCTGTTGGTAGCTCAGATCACACATTCTGATAGGAGGGGGAGTGAATTTTTATGGGAGGGGGGAGAGAAGAAGTCTAATACTAAAGAAAATGTTTACACAATGGAAATAGACCTTGATAAAGCTTACTTAGTTTTTACCTTTCCTTCTCCTTTAATGGACTTATTTATCAATTTTTGAGTTTGTGAATTCAAGTTTATTTTCTGAATCAAATAAACTCACATATTAAATGGTCACTTATTAATTAAGAAGGAAAACTCATTCAAATAAAAAATAAATTATTTTTTTGAGTTTAAAGGTGAAGGGAAGGCCAAAAAAGAGTTAATCTCAAGCTGCAGGCATACCTTCAGTTCTCTCAATAGTGCCCTTAAGTCTCCCCATATTTCTCCCGTTCAGATGATCAGAAGCCAAACAGGAAGAAAAAACGCTGAGCTGTGTAAAGAAAGTTCCCATAATGCCTCACTCTTGCACTGAGACCAAGACCAAGTGAACATGCTCAGTTTGTTAGACTATGAGTCAGCTTCCTGCTGATTGGCTGAGATCAACATTCCTAAGGGAGGGGGGGAGTGAGTTCTTAGCATTCTTGAGGGAGGGGGGAGCAGGAGAGGGGAGAGAGCAGAGAGCTGCGTGTCTCTGGCACATGAATTACAGACACAAGAAATCTTTTGACAGAGAAGTCAGTGCAGCGTTTCTGTGAGTGCTTATGGCTGTATTTACATAGACCTTTCTGATAAAGCTTACTTAGTTTTTACCTTTCTTTTTTCTTTAAAAAAGTTTGAGTTTGAAAATATGGCTGGACTTTGCCTATAATATCTCCCATTGACTTCTATGATAACTCGCAAGCATTTAAATGGCTAATTTCTACTTTTGAGTTTTCAGGGTTTTTAAATACCAGACATTTCAGTTTTTGAACCATAACTTAAAAAATTTGAGTTTTTTTAAGCACAAAAAACTTGAATTGAGAAAAAAGTCAATCTCGATCATTGATAAATCACTCCTTAAATGTATATTGCTGTAAGTTACTTTATTGCATGTACTAAAAAGCAACAATTTAACTTTGCTTGGGACACAATATAGCCTAGAATTGACCCAAGTTATGGTGGAACATGGGAGTGATGTGAGTGCTTATGGCCGTATTTACATAGACCTTTATGATAAAGCTAAGTTTTTACCTTTCCTTCTCCTTTAATAAATGCTGACTTTTCGATGTTTCGGGAAACCTGTTGCACTTTTTTTTCAAATTCAGAAGAAACTCCAATTAGATTTTTGATAAATATGCCCCATTAAAAGTGTCTGTTTGCAGTTCAGTTAAAGCATAGTACAGACCAGGAAAAATATCCCTGTGCATAAAAAATTTTTTGTTAGTGTTTATTCATGTAGGAGAGGTCTTATTTTTGTTATTTTTCTCAGTTTTAGCAGCTTCTCTCAATGAGACATTTTATGTTAAACTGCAAAATAATGCCAATAAAAATCCTGCTTATGGTTTACAGTGTGAAAATAAAGAAATGTGTGAGACTGTGGATATATATATATATATATATATTTTTTTCTTTATTTTTAACTTGTTGTTGGTATCAGCATGCATGGTGTGTTTTCTATACTTGTAGTTTGAAAGATATCATAAATACTAATTATTAATATTCTATGGCTTGGAACGAAAGCACAATGATCTTATGACCCATTTACCCTGCTCTTTTGTCATTTGCATTTTTGTGCTTTGCTTTGCTGGATGGGATTGTTCTGGC
Organism: Xenopus tropicalis; assembly: GCF_000004195.4. Taxonomy (NCBI): domain Eukaryota; kingdom Metazoa; phylum Chordata; class Amphibia; order Anura; family Pipidae; genus Xenopus; species Xenopus tropicalis. The sequence goes on along the minus strand of NC_030678.2, from coordinate 49,917,894 downwards.
AGTGTCCTTTCAAATACAGTGTAGTTTCAGCAAATTACATTTTTGATTAAGGGAAAAAAATCTGGGACAAAGTCAAGTGTGAATATATTACACTGTAATCATACAGTGGCATAAAATCAGAATAATTAGCTCTTTTCCAGCACTGCATAAGTATTATTTTACTTAACAAGCCCTCTGCGTGAGTAGATGATGACCGCTTTTGTGGAATCTATATGCTTCAACTATATTTTGCTAGGCAATTTCAAAGTACAGAATTTGCTTAGTTTAATGATACTTGGACTTATACAGCCACTGACAACAACAGTCTAGCCATTGCTTGTCTGTCTATCTCTCTATCTATCTATCATCTATCTCGACATTATGTATATTCTAGGTCAGTTAACCCATAGCCACTACCCACTGATTAGTTACTAAATGTAAGAAAGCTTTCCACCTGGTATTTCATCCGTATTAAATAATTTATTAGGTAAGTCAAAGTATGAAATCCTATTTTGCTAATAATGTGCACGTGTTTGAATTACTGAAATATAACATGCCACGCGTTTATGAATAATTCCGTTGTGTAGAAGAAGGATAGCCACTGTTACTCTATTTTACTCGCAGTAAAAACAGAAACGTAATATTATTTAAAATGGCAGCTTCTGTTTGACGTTACTTATGTTATACGGACACAGTACCACTGTAGTGCCGTCTGGCAAGCAGCCCACCTCAAAATACCTAAATCTGCATTTGTGGTTCATCAGCTGCTGCCTTACAGACGTTAGCAGCATGGCATCATAGCTTGCACTAGGTGGTTAGGGACCATAAGACACCAAATGTGCTGCTGATGCCTGGCTGGACAACCTGCCAATGTTTTTAACCTGTGTGGTGTCTCTTTTACATGCTCAAGAAGTTTCCCCCCTGTCCCATAATAGTATCACTCCAGTATTTCTAAATTGCTTGCCCCAGCCACTGCACAGAGAACAGCAGTAGTTAAGATGAACAGCCCTGCCCTAAAACTGCCATCATGTGTGTTAACCCCCAATGTGCAGTTTTTTCTATACTATTGGTCATTCCTTGTGGCTTGACCCAGTGTTCAACACCTGCTTTTTATATCTGCTTGGCCTATCGTATTTGGGCTGCTGAGAGAAACTGCCACATTTACTTTATGTATGACCCATTTCTTTTTGAGCAACACAGCCAATGAGAACAGCCTAAGCACAGTGAATTACAGTAATCTGAAAATTGACATATTATCCCAATTTGATGGTATCCTGACACAATAGCAAAAACAGAACACGATAGACATGCCTATAAAGCAATTTAACTGGCCTATTGGATGGGTCTTTGTGGGACATTTGTGGCTCAACACTAAAGGGAATGTTGCCAAAGCAATTTCTGTATCAGGGATGTTACCTGGAACTGATGGGAACCTTACCCAAAGAAAGGACCACAAATATAAGGAAAACAAACAATAAAAAATAAACTTGTGTATATTAGATGTGTAGTATATGTTACATCTTTTGCTTATGCTAAAAGATGTCATTTCAGGGCAGTTCCATCATGAGGTTATTTTATTGGCGGACATGACAGCATGGTCCTCATGTGGTAGCAAAGTAAAAAAAAAAAAAGCATAATGTGTGATACCCTTATGTTTAATTTGGATATAGGAATATATTCTTTATAAATGTTGGCAAGATTATATGTATTAGTATATAAATAAATGTGAAGCCATTGTCACCCCATTTCTACTTCATAGTGTTTTATTTTTGATTCATTGAAAAGGGTCCCCGTGGAATGATGATCCATGACAAAGGAATCATTTGAGAATTTCCCTTCTCATGTTTCAGTGGAGGAAATCAATATGCCAGTGCCCTTTCACTTCTATAGCTATGTATAGTATAAATCTACTATGTACAGGGTAATCTATAAACTAGTGCTAGGAAGGTTTATCAAAATTCTAAAACACTGGATTTCCCCATTTAGTAAACCCTAATAGGGTGTCTAATTTGTTTGAAATGTTTAGTTGTGTTTAGGTAATCAGATAACAAATACTGGGTATACATTTTTCCAGCAGGATAGGTAATTATCAATCCCATAAGCCTGGCTTCAGTACTAATAACAAATGCTGGTCTGGAGAGAAATCATATTATAGTATAACTTTGTTCAAACTGTTACACATTTTGGTTAATTGGCCACTGGGATTTATATTCTTATGTGTTGTGAGCCCCCAGGAGAATTTATTTCAAGGTTATTCTGTAATATGTATCTATAGCCTAGATTTTATACATTCTGAATATTAAGGGCTGGATTAATTACTGAAGATGAGAAAGGGTAAAAGATAAGATAAAAAGTAAAAAAATACTTACAATTATACAATACTCGACATCTCAAGTGTAAAAGTAAGATGCATGGGATGATTGTACATCACAAAGAATTCGGCAGGCATACTCAGTAAACTGCTCTATGTTAAAACATTTTGCTTGTGCTAGTGTATCCCTTTTCCTATATTTTTAGGACAGTCTTCATCTCAGTGTTCAGATGCAACCTCCTTTGAATTTTATGCTCTGTTTTGTCTCTCATTTTATTAACTTTCTTCACACCCTTTTTGACTTTTAGACTGTACTGAGACAGTTTTATGTAGAGCTACAAATAATTTGAAGACTGGCAAGACCAAAGGACACTATTCTAAACCTTCTTGATTTATCCTCTGCTTCTGATGTTGTCAGCCATTCCATTGTAATGTAAATTCTCCATTTTCTTATCTACAGTCATGATGCATCTTTCTAATCATTTAACATTATTTCTCTGTCTCTTATTCCAACAAAATCCTCTTCTCCAATTCACCTTAGTGTTGGGGTCCTTGGTGTTTTCTCCCATGGGAGGGACCTCATCTATTTGCTTGGCTTAAAATACAATTTGTATGTATTTATGCAGATAATATCCAGATATATTCAGACATCCCTTTACTAACTACTGATTTAAAGACCCAGAACTCTATTTTCTAGCTCTTTCTCTTTTTGGATGAATCAATACATCTCAAATTGAACCTTTACAGACAGAACTGATCTTTCTACCAAATTTGGCACTACCTCTCTATTACAATTAATTTTGACGGCATGCTCATTAATCCTTCTGATTCATCACACTGCCTCAGGGGAATTTGAGTCATTTATGACCCTGGGGGATGTAAGTGCAAAAGCACGAAGGGGCATAAGCTTTTGGGCAGGCAGTAAGGACAGTGCTGGACACGCACTACGCGCCCTGACACTCTGTATCTCACATGTCTAAATTATGTGCAAGGTAAGCGCAAGTTGGTGCCATTTGCAGACAGCTGAGTGCAGCAAAAAATGGCTGATTGTGGGGGTTTTTTTTGCACTTTGCACGCTGAACATGGTTTTGAAAATGAAGCCTACTGACTCTTCCTTCTCCTTCTCTAATCATATTAATACTAATTACAAAACCTAATGCTTTTTCTGTCTGAGGTTTTGGAGATCTTTTCTCCCAAGAAACTAATAAAACACTCATGCGGGCCTATTCCACCTAAACTACCTGAACCAACTGATAACTGACCTGTCAGACTTTTGTTTTCTTTTTTAATTTGTGGAGGCCAGTTTTTGCTGCATAAAAAAGCAGTTGTATTGCCAAACACAATCTCCTGTAGGCTGCCAGTCCACATTGGGGCTACCACCAAATATAAATTACAGCCCATATTTGTCACTCCCAAGAACTTTTTATGCTTGTGTTCCTCCCCAACTCTTTTTACATTCGAACATGGCTCACAAAACAAAGGTTGAGGACCTCTGTTGTATATGTGCATTCAAATGACAAATAAAAACAATGTGGTTGTCAGGTAGGCATTTTTACTTCTATTGCAATGAGCAAATTCAGATGCAACTCTGCTTAAGATCGTACTGTGCATGTGTCGGGATAAACCACCCCCACAATGGATGTGTGAGATCATATTCCATTTGCCATGACGCATGCTTTGTTACCACAGTAATATATGTTATAAAATTTCTATTGGTTAAGTATTTATTCAGAAGGTATAGTTTTCCTTTAAATAAGAAAGACCTGTATTAATATGATGTTGAGATATTCTTTCTAATGATTACTGCAATTCACAAAGATTATGCAAATGCAGATTTTTGTCATTTTTTAATGCCTCGGTTTTTTTTTAATGCCTCACACAATTAACTTCATATGCTTCATTAGCGTTCTAAGTTAAATGACATGAATTTGATGGTCATAAGTAACTACATGCCGTTCCCAAACACAGCAGATTATGAGTGTGCCTGTGGTTTAAAATGAGTTTCTGAAACACACTTAAAATGGATTTTATTCTGATATCATGAAATGCCGCTATTAGTTCTGCTAAAAGAGCCTGCATTATATAATTTATCCAGGGTCGGACTGGGGGGTGCAGGGCCCGACGGGACTCCCGCCCCAGGGGCCCTTCAGGTGCAGTGTCTCCCAGGGCCGGAACTAGGGGTAGACAGAAGAGGCAGCTGCCTAGGGTGCAACAATTGGGGGGCGCCAAGCAGCAGCCTCTCCTGCCTACCCCTAGAACAGTTTGCGTTGTGCCGCTTCGTATCGCGCATCGCACACCGCCCCCTGCGCTCGAACTGCGCATGCGCGTTAAAACACACGGGAGGGGGTGCGATGTAGTGGTGCAGGGGCGAGGTGGCCGACCGGGTTGCCTAGGGCGCCCGGTCGCCTTGGCCCACCCCTGGTGTCTCCTAACAACCGCCCCCCCCCCACAGGGTCCCCCACCCGACGTCTTCCCCTGATGCTACAATTAGTATATGTTAAATTCTCATCTATACTTATCTCTGCTTTATAAATTGCTGCCTGTTGATTGGTTGCTATGAGTTACTGCTTCTGGGCAAACTTAAGGGAATCTGAAAATACACCATCTTAAACCTGTCAAGGTCATGCAGAAATCAATAGCAGGAGTCCTTTTAACAACTGGAAGATCTTTCATTGCTTCAAGGTTTTAGAGGTTTTGGGGTTTTTTTGATGCTGACATCTGTGTGACAAAAAAATTGTGCTTACTGTGCGACAAGTTGAAAAAGTTATGGTTTTCACAACTTTTCGGTTTATGCTTTTTGAGTTCAGATCTTCTGATAAATGGCTGGTTTCCTAGGGTGCCCAGTGTTGCTTTTTATCAATTAATGTGTTAATAAGAAGTTTCAAGACATTGCTGAAGCCTAGGATTATAAGTAATTCCTAAACTAAATTCCACATTTTCTAACATACTAAAGCAGCTAAGTTTTCACAGTTGGAACAGTATTGAAAACTTACCCACCATGCATTTATTGTCATGTACTGTTACCATGAACTGACAATTACAGATGAATGATTTCTCGGTAGCTAATACCCAGGTTGTCAGGCTTGACAAGCGGGAAGAGCCAATATAGGCTCGAAATGTGATGTGTCAGTAAAGGCGTTTTTTATCTTCAGTGACTTGCAACCTATGTATTATGCCAAAGATATATCAATTTTAGTACTTTACAACTTACAAAGATGATCCACAGTAAGCACGTGGAATGTTGAGCTTGGAAATGTAGCCTCTACTTGCATTTGTTTAACAAAAGCACAATAAAAAAGACTTGTGCTGAAAATATATTCTACTAATGGCAGGGGCGGAGCTATGACGCGGAGATCGGTGATTGGCCAATCGCCGCGTCAAATGTTATTGAGACCTGCTCAGTTTTCCAAATTAGGGAAGCTTGGCAGGAGGTTTTGACCCGGACAGCCCTTCCTTAAACCAGGCTGTCCGGGTTAAAACAGGACAGGTGGCAACCCTACCTGCCATTGACTTCACCTTGACAGCTTTTAGATGGTGTATTTTCTCTTTTAGATTTGTTGGAGTTTTGTTGCATAATCAATGGCAAAAAATTGTGTGGGGGTGTTACAAAAAAAATTAATTTTTGTGCAAAAAATATGAATCTTGAAAAAAATATATTCAACCTTTAGTAAATGCGTCTCTAAATGTCATTGCACTCCCTGTATTCCCACTCCCTCCTTATTGTCTATAATTGTGTAACATGGGCATTAGGTCTCTTGTTCTGGAGCATAAACAAGAATTTGAATGATGCAAAGCTTGTCTTAATAACAGTTCACAGTCACAGGAAGCAGGCAGCCGCTATTTTGTGAAGTCCAAGACTGAAGGAAAACAAATTTAAATAATGTATATATTGAAAGTAAAGTTTATTTTGCTCAACTAACATGATGGAAAAAGTTTTGGAATTATTTCTTAGGGTGACCTATAAACTGTCAGCTTTCAGATAATGAGAAGCTAGTTATACAGAGTACTTAACTGTGGAATGGTAATTTGTTTAACAACCTGCTGCTGCAAGAACCAGAGAGCTGGAAAGTGAAAGAGCTTTCATAGTTATGTTCAACCCAAGCCCTATTCAATGGACTTGTGTTTAACAAGGAAGTATACTGTCCTTCAATATAAAGGTTACAGCCTTGTTGTGCCTAGTGTTTCCATGTTATATTGGGTGATATCACATGCAAAACGATACTATATTATCAGAGATAATAAACAATGCCCCTCCGGCAGAGGTAAACTGCATTTCCAAGCATTTAGATAGCTTGGGTCAAAGGTGGTTAATGATCATGGCATTTGTCAGACAGTTTGTTTTACGCTGCTGATTTTGACAAAATAGCAATCAGTTCTGTCTACACAAAAAAATCTGCCAGACACACACTGTACCAGGGAAAGCAAACAGCATCTTAGCTGGTAGATTTGCATAAGTAAGAAGATAGGAACCAAAAAAAAAAAAAGTAAAAGCAGAAGAGAAGCTAATTATGTCAGCTATTTATTTTAGAGAAAGCAAAAAAAGTAAAGTACATTATTAAAATACTTGAAACATCTTAGTAATAACATAAACATCTCTAACAAGATGTAAAGTACATGAATTTATCTGCGTAGAGATCTAGTCATGTTGTGATAATGGCGATAGATGGCCAAAACCAGTTTCTGGATCTGTTGTCCTATGACCAATTTGGCTACACCCATTGTTTGGCAGTATTTTTAAGTTTTATTGTAAAGCACTCTGGCTCAGAGTGGCTTAGGGCATATTTATCAAACAAATTCACTGAAAAAACAATGTTAAGCTGTTTAAAATAAACGGAGAAGATCACTGTCCGAATGCCAGATTTGCGCCAATTTTATGCCGTTTTTTACACAGTGAAGCCTGGTGATGTGTGGCAAATTTTCTCACTGTTTTTTACACAGCATAATAAATATGCCTCTTAGGGGCAAATTTATCAAGATGTGAGTTCAGAGCTTAATACATAAAAACTCACCCATGTTCTATTCATTCCTAGGGGGTTTTTAGAAGTGTATTTATCAAATGGTGAGTTCTAACTTTTACCAGTTGATAAATACACTTCTTAAAATTCCATAGAAATGAATAGAACATGGGTCAGTTTTTATGTATTAAGCTCTGAACTCACATTTTGATAAATCTGCCCCTTAGTGTACACTTATTTGTGTGACCACAATTACAAGCCAGCACAATTACTTACCAAATATATTTCCCGTCATGTGCAGTTAAAATCTCACTCTTTGGTCCTTTTGGTAACACACAGGCTGTAGTATTGAATTGTGTGGCTAGTTTAACACTGGTTTGTAGATTAGTTACTGAATAGTGTTAATTAGCTGCAAGCTGCTTTCATTAATTGTAATTTCCCCCAAAATCTCCTGAGATCACTAAAAACAAATGAAGTAGCAGGGAACTTGTCAGTTCAGCAAGTAGTTAAGAAACGGTGCTGCTTTTCATGTAGTTGTACAGTTGTAGAACTGTTCATTTTAAGATATTTGCAGACTAGTGGTGAGTTAATATGATTTAAAGAACAGAAACTCATTTGATTAAGGCTTCTGTTAGTGGTAAGGTCTGGTTCAAAATAAACCTGGCTATATGGAAAAATGGAAGGTTCAAGCTAACTTACCTTTAACTGCTACTGACTGACAACTTTCAACTCCACCCAACATCCACCTGCTTTTGGTGGGTGCTAGCACTTTTTATTGTGGAAAAAAAAAATCTTTACCAGTTTAGCTGCATGTTCTGCAATCTTTGTAGTTTATTGATACCCTTCTTAAGAAGGGAGGCTCTGTATACTCAAGATGAGGCCTTACCATAGATCAGTAAAGAAGAGAATCATGTGTTTATCCCTCAGTTAATGTAAATTTTTATGCAAGACATCACTTTATTTGCTTTAGTAGCCATGGAAGGACACTGACTAGAGTTACACAGCTTGTTATCCACAAAAATCCCTAAATCCTTCTCATTTAAGGAGGCTACTAACACTCTACCACTTAATGTATAACTCACATTATGTTATTTTTACCAAAGTAAACAACATTGACCCTCTTTGCCTATTTTAATCCCCCTGGCTCTGCTAAAAAAGGTACATGCAATTAACTCTAAGGGCTCTGGCACACAGGGAGATTAGTCGCCCGCGACAAAATTCCCTGTTCGCGGGCGACTAATCTCCCCGAGTTGCGACTCGCGAGTCTTTTTCGTCGATTTCGGGAAATCGCGCCGCCGCGTGTGCCATCCCGCCGGCGACTTACATGTTCGCTGGTGGGATGGCGGGTCATGGCAACTCGGGGAGATTAGTCACCCGCGAACAGGGAGTTTTGTCGCGGGCGACTAATCTCCCCGTGTGCCAGAGCCCTAACTCTCCCATGTTTTCTGAAATAGTGGTAAAGGATTTTTACCTTGGTTAAATATGCCTTTTATAATAGATCTAAAGGGCTAATTAACTCTTTTCTTAAGTAGATCAAACACACAGCCACTTAACGTATTCAGGGTTGATTAATAATGGCTTGCAATCATAAGTCTGTCAGTTAGACCCAATTATCCAGGTAATTCCAAATCCTTTGATGTCATACATTAATGTGGTGGTATTGAAGATGAGGACCTATTGGCGCAACTGTTTGGTTCATTTGTATAAATATACTGTGAAACTGGCATAGAGATAAAATGGGAACATAGAATGGTTACAATCTCAGGGGGACCTACAGAACTCTCACATTTTCCTTTAAGCTCAAAATTATTATATACTGTATCAACATCAGCTAGTTCAGTGCTGTCCAACTTATTACATTTAGTGGCCCCATTATTTCTCATATAACATGTTGGAGAGCCGGATTCAATTAAAATGATGATGTCATATGGACAACCGTGAGCTAGTTAATATTTTATAACCAATGACTACTTCATGACAGGAGCAAAGCCAATAGGCAGGGGAAAAACAAATACCCTTCCTTACTAATATCCCCATTTACTTCCCCCTGAAAACACAAAGAACCGCTCCCAGTTTTTTGGGATTGAAGGGCCACAGTTTTTAATATAATTAACAGATAATATATTTACTAATGCATAGCATATCATAATAACTTACGAACAAATGTAAATTTACAATGGACGTCTTTACATATATGTCTGAAGTACCCTCTTTAAGAAATGCTTGCAAAGAGAGTTGGACAGGCAAGTAAAACCAGGCAGCCATGAAACTACCTTGCTAGACCTGTGCATTTTTCAAGGCTATATTAATACCAGGCGGCTATTTTCTGTAATGATAATTAGATATAAGCCCCCAAATGACAAGTATTCCATTACCAGCTGTGACAAGAAAATTGGATCCATGAAAATATATAGAGAAAATGCACAACTATGCTAACAGCAGCAATGGGTGGGTTGGTGGTACGTTGTTTCGGATGACTGACTGCCGCTGTACCCTGCTTCCTTCTACGCCATTGTAACTCTTCCCCTTGTTGTCACATCCTGCCCTTCCAACCTCTACCAGCCTCCTCCCCTTACGCTCTGCTACTGATACATAGCCCTCTATTAGGGCAAACTATATACAAGAAAAGTAATACAAAAGTTTATACAAGTAAAATAATAAGGTGAAACAGTATTAAAAAGGGATAAACATCTGCTGCATTATCTGCATTTAAGAATAACCAGCAAAAGTTTGGTTATGTTTGGTCTCGTGAATGAAGAAAGGCATTAGTGAACTTTTACTAGTTCACTAGTAGGGTGTTCATAAAACCTAAAAAATACTTTTTTTAGGCGGTATTGAGGTAATATTTTGAAATATGACTAAAAATTCAAAAAACAATATATTTAACAAAGGTGAACTGGATTACAATCCAGTTTACCTTTGTTAAATATATTGTTTTTTGAATTTTGTTATTCATTAATGGTACACAATTATATTTTATGCAGAATTTAAAAATCTGACAAGTGAAGCTATATTAAAATGATGGGTGAGGGAATGTAAAAACATGTGACCAGAGAACATTTCAGAGTCAAGAAAATTAGACCTGATTATCTATAGTGCTAATCATACATTAATAACACCAACAATAAATTAAACCAAAATGTTAAATTATAATTGGTGTCCAAGTACAGTTTTGAAGTGTTCTGTGGGTATATCAATAGAAGTTGACCAAGAAAATACTTAAAAAGTTGTCTGTTTCATGAAACCAGAAAGAACTGCGTTTTGAAGTTAAAAAAACTCATAATCTAAACACAATGCGATAGTGACTTTTTTTGCAATCACAAATAAGTTGATTATCAAATTGCTTGAATGCAGAAAACTGAAGCTGGCCATATGCGGGCAGAACTTCATCTGCCAATTCGAGTTCTTTAGACTGATTTGGCAGGGCCCTAGAACCAAACAATCTAATTAGTCCGATATCGCCCACCCAAGGCAGGCATATCAGGGAAAGATTCGCTCGTTTGGCATCCTCATCAAATGAGCAAATCTTAACACATATGGCCATCTTTACTTTATGTTCACTTCTATGGCATCTCGACAGCTTTTAGGTTTCAAGTTTTTTTTCTTTTTCACCAGTAAGACTTGATAAATCTAAAAAAGTCATAGTGAAAAAAGGATATTAAGTTGTATTTATTTTACAAATTTTGGGAAAAGACATATATAGGCAAAACTTTAAAAACAAAATCAGAAACTAAATATCATTTAATACACTTCTGTATTTAATTCATTAGCTGTTAAATACATTTGAAAACACTTTCAAATGTATTTTGCACATACTGTGCAAAAGAGTGAAAATGACACAGATTGCCACTATAGTATATACTGTACATTTCTAGCATACATTTTATTAGCATTTGATACTCATGCAGAATAAGTGGTTCTTCAAATGATTATATGTATTGGAGAAAAGTTCTTATATCCACCAGTTTGTCACATGAATCTGAAAACAGGTGGAAGGAAAAAAATGGGAGGAAAAAAATCCTTAGTTTATCAAACCATTATACACTGTCTCTCTAATAGTGTAATAAAATTGTGGTCCTTGGCTGGAAGAGGAAGCTCATTAGGAAATTGCCAGAGTGTTAATGTTAGTTGTGCTTCATTCTGGAGAAAAATGTTCCTTATTACTCCAGCTCCAAGTGTGTACCTTTAGAAAAGTACAGGGATTTGAGTCCTGGAATAATAAATGCGATGTGCGGAGCTTCTAAATTAAGATCTAAAGCAAGTGCTCAACGTCAGCAAGGTGGTTGACAGCTTTTATTGTTGGGGGAGTAGTTTTTGATGTATGGTAATTGAGTGCCTTGACAGTTTTTTCACTTGTTTACAGGCCTTGCTGGCAACTGTATGTGGCTGTCAAGCTTTAAAAAACAGATGAGAAAAGAAACATTAACTCCCTGCTTGCTTATTGCTTAAAGATACTAACTTGGAAATACAGTACAGCAGGGAAAAATGCATTGTCCGTGTTCTGACATGCCTGTTTTAAAGAATATATATTATTTTTATAATTATTATTTTTATTTCAACATAAAATCATCGTTAATGTATTTATTTAGTAGTATTTAGGTATTACCAATGTATATACAGATATGGGATCCATTATCCATAAACCCATTATCCAGAAATCTCCAAAATATAGGACAGCCACCTCCCATGGACTTCATTAAAACCAAATAATTTAAATTTAAAAAAATAATTTCCTTTTCTCTGTAATAATAAAACAGTAGCTTGTTCTTGCTCCTAACTATGGTATAATTAATCTATATTGGAGGCAAAATAATCCTATTGGGTTTAATTAACATTTAAATGATTTTTTTGTTGACTTAAGGTATGGAGATCCAAATTACGGAAAGATTCTGGAAAAGCCCAGGTCTCAAGCATTCTTAACAGCCCCTGTCAGAGCTTATTTGGGACCAATTAAAGTATCCCAACTGAAGAAATTTAGATAATGGGATACTTTTTTTTTATGGGAGTTGAAAATTCTCTTCCTATGTAATGATGTCACATCCATTTTCTACATATGGTGAATAATTCCCCCCTCCAACAAAATGCCCCATATGCTATTGTCTTTAACGTTATAAAAATTTAAAGACCTGAAATATATACTTAATATTGGGCTTATTCATTTATCCAGTGCTGTATGAAAAGTCCGCAAAATCATGGAGGTGGAGTAAAGTGTGTTATGATGTGTACAGTGGGTATATTATATGATATACTATTTCAGGGTTCCCACAGCTATCTGCTTTAATAGGTGCAACAGACTTGTGCCCAAAGGCACAAGTGTAACGAATACACACTTGTGTAGAGATGTAGCGAACTGTTCGCCGGCGAACTAATTTGCGCGAACATCGGGTGTTCGCAAGTCCGCAAATTCGCGAACTTTCGCCGATGTTCGCCATTTTGGGTTCGCCGTGTTTTTTTTTGGCGTTTTTTTTTTCATTATTTTTTGGCGGTTTTTTTGGCGTTATTTTTTGGCGGTTTTTTTTGGCGTTTTTTTTACAAAGTATTTTTCAGAGAAATTTTTGCTTGATCCCCCTCCTGCATGCCACTGTCCAGGTCGTGGCACCCTTTAAACAACTTTAAAATCAGTTTTCTGGCCAGAAATGGCTTTTCTAGGTTTTAAAGTTCGCCTTCCCATTGAAGTCTATGGGGTTCGCAAAGTTCGCGAATATTCTTGAGTTTTGCCGAAAGTCCGCGAACGGGTCCACGAACATTTTTGGCGATGTTCGCTACATCCCTACACTTGTGCTGTTGCATTTGTTTTGACATAGCAAGCAAGCTCAACAATATACTCAACCCCCCAATAGTGCTGCTATTTGGGGGAAATGCTGCATTGTGGGTAAAAATATAACACACTGCACTTATGTTAGCAAATGATGCTTTAAAGGATAACTAAAGTCTAACTTAAGAAGTAGCGCAAAATTATTGTACCTTATGTTTTGGGGTTCTGTACCAGCCCAGGGCAACAACAGCCCTTTAGCAAGGAAGATCTGTTCCCCTGAAGTTGCCCCCAGTAGCCCACCATCTTCTTATCTGATGACTCACTGCACATGCTCTGTGTCAGTTACTGAGCTTAGGGACCAACTCACAATTTGCTGTATATATAGAATATAAATGTCACAATATAAGGTTGATTAGTAAGTAGTATAGATTATTAGTGCCTGGCAGTTCTGAAACCAGTGCAATTAGCATCAGAAATTAATAATTTGCCCTGTAGCATCAGTTTATATGCCAGGCCAACCTCATTTTCTGCTTGATAATTTGCAACACCCCCTAAGCTTAGCTTCTCAACAGCTGTTTAGAGCTCACTGACACTTTCCAAGATGGGGAGCTCCTGTGACATGTTTGAAGTCCTGGATAATTGCTGCTATTGAGATGCTAAAACTTTAGGCTGGTACAGTACATAAAATATGGCATTTTTACCCATAAATACTTTTAGGAATTTAATTCTCCTTTAAGCAGTTGCCATAGGGAGACAAAAGTTGCACCTAACTCAAAAATTGGTGCAAGGTGCACTCCCAGGTGCAAAAAAGCCCTGTTCTTAATACCTACCCTGAGCAAGCATCAAAAGTACAGGGCTTCAGAGCACCTTTTTATTCTGAATAACAAGCTTTAGGAAGATGCAGTCACTTTATCATGTCAAGTTGTACTTGCTGACGAAGTTAAGAAGCATATTAATGTTTATGCAACAACATGTTGTTACTAACGACATTAGAGAGAAGAGAGAAATTTAAGTAACCATAAAAGCCCTTAATGCACGCTTTAAGCAAAGCTCTGATAAGTATGTAGATAATGGTGCATAATAAAATAAACAATCTGTCATTATTAGAGCAAGCAGGGAGATTCAAATAAGTTATTGTTAAAGCAGAATTGGACAGAATTAAATGCTGGCCATGTAGGTGAAAGTGATCATAAATATTTTCAATAGTGATTTCTTAAATGTTAAGGAGGCATTGATTTTATTTAAAAATGTTTCTGCTTGCTGTTTATTACAGTACCATGACTTTAATGCCCAAAATGGAAGGAAGATCTATAAAAAGTCTAAAAGTATAAAAAGAGATTATTTTTACATAGCAACTGGAATTTTTTGCTGTGACTGTTTACATTTTGTAAAATGCACTACATTATTAAATGCTCTGCTTTCCTAAAATCAGTACACAGCATCTTGTTTAGTATTTGTTTAGTATTTGTTTAGATAAGATGGGTGTCAGAATTCCAGATTTTAGGTTTATGGAAAAAATATAATCCTGCTAATATCATAGCAGTATCATACAATGTAAGCAGAGCTGTGAATATTGTATTTTCTTGTTCTAGCCTTTAAGTTCTGGATTTTAAATTGGCACTACTGGAATGCATGCTTGAATTTTTATTTATATTGCTGAAGGTTTAACCTTTTTGTTTATAGGATCAAGTCCAGACCTTGCTCTGGTGGGTAAGTAAAAATGAAAGGAGAACTAATATTTTTAACAAATAAGCCAGAAATAATATACATTATGATTGGGGCTTCTGTTAGTAATGGGTAGGTCACTAAAACTATGTACCCACACTTTCTTAAGCCTCCTGACCATTACTTTTAAGTCATCCTGAACCCACCAATGATGTAGGAACCCATATCAGCAACCCCATTTGTGACCCAAACTGAGGTCCCATGGAAATTCAATATAACTGTACATCACTAGCTTCTATACTAGCCAAGGTGACCACTTTGATGAATTTATTCATCTCTACTGTGGCATCAGCATCTATAACATGAAAACCTTGTTTTCTTCTTGATCATTTCAAGCGACCCCTAAGGTTAGCAGCACAGAACACAGTGAGCATGTGCAGTATCAGTGATGCTCAAAAATGGCCAACCAAAATCCAAGATGGTGAGCCTTGTGCATACTGAGCTGGAAAGAGTTGTGATGTTGGTGGTGTGAGGAGTGCCTGGTGGCACTTACCTAGCGTGGTGAGATCTAGTGCCCCCCTCAACCTACTCTGATGTGAAAAAAACAAAGCAAGGGGAGTGCTTTGAATTGGCTTCATCAGAACAGCAAGGAGCCCTGAGACCTGAGAGTGAGGGTGTTTATTTTTATGCTGAACTAGAATTGAAGCTGAGCGCTAAAGAAAGAAGACTAGCACTACAGTGTGCAGAGAGGCTTTATTTAGATATATTAACACAGTTGAGTTGCAAAGCAACAACAAGTTCAATCCCTGCACACAATCCCATATATATTGTAATCATTTTAAGTATATACTGGCGTTAAAAGGTAAACTAAAAAATCAGGACCTGATGTTATTCACCCCATTCTACTAAAGGAGGTTATTCCTGATGTGATGCCATAATTTCAAATGGGATTCTGTTCTCTGCCAGGAAACGAGGCCTATTAGTTTGACATATGTGTGAGGCTTTTGAAAGGGTTATTAAGTGATTGGACATTGAAATACATTCCAACTCAAAACAAAAGTATGTTCCAGCATGTACAATTGATCCTGCCAGACATATTTAATTGCTTTCTATGAGGAGGTGAGCAGAAACCTAGACCTTGGGTGCAGTGGATGTGATTTGCTTAGATTTTGCTAGAGTCTTTGATACAGTACCACACAGAAGGTTACTGATTAAATTAAGGAATATTGACCTTGAACATTCTATTCATAGTTGTATAGATAAAGGACAGAAAGATATATTATAAAGAGTGGGGATTACCTGAACATTTTCTAGTTAGACCACTGTTGATAGGCAAGTATCTGGTCGGTCTGTGTTTTGTCCTTGGCCAGTTATTTGTAGCTTATTCATAATTGACCTCAGGTAATTGTAAGTCCTATCTTTGTGCTTGCTAATGATACTGCATTGTGATGATACTGAATTGTGGCATACAACAACTTCCATGATTCAATCATTTATATAAATAGGGGTCTGGGCAGCAAATTCATGAATGATTAACAACAAAGATAAAAGGATAAAAGGATTTACATTTGGGCAGAAACATCTTAAATAAAAATTACACACTAAAGATAATTTAGATTAACAAGTTAGGTGTTTCATAAAGTGCCATATAGCCTTTCTTCCTGATTAATAGATAAACATGGTAGTAGTACAGGTATAGGAACCCTTATCCGGAAAGCTGTTATCTAGAAAGCGCCAAATTACAGGAAGGCCATCTTCTATAGATTCCATTTTAATCAATGAATTCAAATTTTTCTCTGTAATAGTAATAATCCTTATTGGAGGCAAAATAATCTTATTGGGTTTAATTAATATTGGAATTATTTTTTAGTAGATTTAAGGCATGGTGATCCAAATTATGGAAAGATCCCTTATCCAGAAAACCCTTGATCCTGAGCATTCTGGATAACAGGTCCCATACCTGTAATAGTTATTATGTTACTCCATGTTCAAATAGCCAAATATTGTTGTTGGTACATATGTCTCAGCATCCTCTCTTTACTGGACCAGAATAGTTGAAGCAAAAAACAATCTTGCTGTTTAGTATCCTCACCTCAGCAATCTGTCTATCTTCATGCAGGAGTCGGAGTCAGATTTTGATTGACAGGTTCAATACACCATTGGTATATACCAGTACATATTTTGCTGTTCAGACACTTTTTTTCTGACATTTGTATAATAAGGTATGTCTTTTTTCCATAGTGCCCTATTCAAATAAAAAAAAAAATCTTTATTTTAATTGATTTCATCTCTACAATAAAACAGTCATTTGATATTAATTAAACCAGCATGCATCCCTGCTGATGGCAAAATGATACTATTTTTTAATGTTTACACGTTTTCAGATGTTTTCAGTATACAATTCTTGGATAATATAAAAAAGAGGTTATTATAGAATTATACCGTGTTATTATAGAAAATGGAATCCACCAGCATGTGGATTACATCAATGCAAGATGAATTCTGTATCCTTTGTAGAGCTTTTCGCTTTCACTAGCGTTTGTAAATAAGCTCTTTGATCACATACCTTGTGCAATGGTGCCAATTGTAAATCATTGCCTTTTTTCCACTGGCTGAACAGTCACTAAATATTTTTGATGAATTAGCAATTCTTATATTATTATTATTGTTTATGTTTATTTATCAACACCTGTCCCTGCCCCAGTTGAGCATACAGTGTAAGGTCCTTATAACAATTAAACACGCCATGGTCAGTTTTATCAGAAACAGTTATGTAATACAGATTATTGCCACACTTCTCACAATATTTTTTTATTCAGTTAAGGAATTTTATTCCCTTATTGTTTATCAAGTAATCAAGTCATTTACGTGGTAAGTAAACATTTGCCACATGCTGATGGCAAGTGGTCATTCCCTTGTGAACACTTGAATCGAATGATGAATAACATCTCTTTCATTCCATTTAAACACAACTGTATAATTAGTTTAATTAACCATTAAGAGCAAAGTTTGCAAGCTATGGCTTAATTAGTAGGGAACAAGTTACTGTGACTTATAATACTGATTATCCACAGTTCTGTATAATTGTATATCTCAAGATTCTCATCTCTTGTGCCAGTTTGCTAATAAAAGCGCTGTGGTCAGTTTGTGGTTGTTGAATCTTATGTTAGGGATGTTTTTATTGTTTACTCTAGGTTGACCTTCTCTCTAATAACTTTTTTGTAAACTAAATAAACATCTCAATAATAAAGATAATCAAAATTAAGGTTTTATGTCCTGTGAATTTTTTTCCAATAATTTAATAGAGCGTACTCCTGTGTTACATATATATATAATACCACACAACAAAGTTTCTTTGTTCCAAAATATTTAGAGCTGACACTTATTTAGATGAACCATCATAGGCTACATCTTCTACATGCAGATCAGTTTCTCTGTAGTCCGGTCATTAAGCCATTTGACCAGAGAGATGTATTTCAAGACACATGCAACACTGATGGCACTCATGAATAGACAGTGGTAAAAAGTTGCAGCTCCCTTTTTTGTTTTTTCATGATTATTGGGGCATGGTCTTTAAAGTAACCCCACAGAGTTAAATGTTAATTGTTTTTATGTGAAGTGTACATGGCCAACTTTTATTTAAAAAAATTATGTTTTATACTGTGACATAAATGAATAATCTAAATAAATGAAAAAGCTAAATTAATTTTATATATCCCTCCATATTAACAGAAAAATCACAACTAACTTCTATTTATATTAAAGATATAATCTAAGCCCTACTAAGCCCATCACAATTATTTTTGTCAATAACCTACAATACTTATATGCTATTCAGCTAATCTCTTTCTTACTATTCTGTCTTCCCACTATAATCCTTATTTCCAGTTTTAACAAAATATACCAATCATTTAATCTGGGGCCTGTTTCTTAGGTTATTAGTGTCTCTGTGGCTATTCGTTTGCTTATTTAAAAGTTTAGTTAAGCATAATATTCTATATTAGTTTGATATTTTTCAAAAAAACTGCTTTACTGATTTGTCTACAGTCAGTATGGTTTCCAAAAAGTGATGACAAAAATAGTATTTGGGTATGCTGTTGCTATGATGATCGGACTTGCGAGGCATTAATGACTAAGCAGGACGGAACCTTTCATTACAGATGTTGTACTGGAGCCTGGGAGAATGCTGGGAAAGGACTTCTGCAAAAAAATTCCATTAATGTAACAGGATTAACCAGAGTAAAATCTAATCCACTCGCCCAATGCTAGTCTCAAATTATTACTTATATGTTGGGTCATTGGCAATCAGATGTTAGGAGAAAGATTGGAAGGAACTAAGAGTGAATGGTTTACCTCTTTTGGTTTATCTCTTTTACTCGTTTGCTATGTTACTATCTTTACTATTCTTACTAGCCTGCTATCAGCAGAGATATATTCTAAAAAACATTCAGAAGTGTGAGGCTTTGTTGTACATGGTTCATAATAAACTTATAAACTTTTTTTTATTGAGATATCCTTGGGGTAAATGGCTGCTTACTCACGTTTCATTGATTAAGTCTTCTAGAAAATAATTTCTTTGAATCTGCAAAATTGCTGGGTGGGATTTTTTTTTTTGCCTTTGCCACAGGGTGGGTGTGGGGCTAGTGTTTATACACTGCATTATAAGCAGAGCTCTGCCCCCGACTTGGCATGATTAAAAAATGTGGGAGATTTTGCAGGAAGCCCCTAGTCCCTACAACACATCAGCTATATGTCACTTTGGTAATGCCGTAGTCATTAAAACCTGAAGTTTTATTTTCCTGCTTTTTTGTATGTTGTCAGTACTTCTTATAATTTTGTTTTTAATTCTCAGAACTCTTGAGTGAATCATAAAACAATGAAATTCATTCAAAATTCTAATTGAGCCAATCTATTCTGAAAGTGTGCACTTTTTTTTCTTGATTTGTTGGATTAAGAATGTAAATATGATTTTTGTATTGCCACCATTATTCCGATGCACTAATGTGACAGTTTTGGAAAAAAAATAATTCATCCGAAAGTTAATTTATTACAAAAATAAAAATGCAGATTGCCACAAACTGATTTAGGAACAATGCTGGGTAAGGTGTTCTATAGCCAGAAACAAGTGCATCTGTTAACAAGCTTGTAAAATGGTAAAACAATGTATTTGTAGATTTATATATAATGCATAAAAATAAAAGTAGGTCATATTTTATCTTCTAAATAAATTCTTTTTTTCTTTAATAACTGTCCCTGCTTCAATCTTACAATGGTTAACATAGTGACTAATGGGAGCAGGAGTTGTGCAGGAAATATATTGTCAGTTCCACTTTAAAGTCAGAAGCTATCTAGTTTAAATTCACTGTGAAAGCAGTATTCCTCATCACCACTGGTAGGGATTTTAAAAACTGAAAGCTGCATGAATATATAGTGTGTCTGCTGGTGAAATTTCAGGAGGAACTCTTGGGAGAGATGCTAGATATTAATGTTAAAAAAAAACATGGCTTATTAGCAGCTCTGCATGGGTAAATGTAAATCTGTAAAGTTGTAGAATTTCATCTTCTTCCTCGGCAGGATTTTACACCTATTTCCGTAGAGTGTGTGTGTTTCCTCAGAAGTCATTTCATTATGTTTTTAACAGGAATAAAGGTCTATTTTGTCCTAGAAACACTTTTCTTTGAATTAGGACAGAATCTTGTTTTTTGTTTTTTTTCAAATGTCCATGAATTTATTTACAAATTACAATATGTTGTTATAGGATCATACATTTCATCTGAATTATTTGTGATTATTCATTCTTAAAGTTATTTCTTTTTATGCACAAAATAATATAATTTGTAAAGATCTCCTAAAAATATAATGCCCAAAGCTGCAGTTCTATCCAGTAAATATTTTTTATATTATTTTTTTTTTATAAGTTCTATATAACCATACTAAGTAGTAGGGTATTTTTATTATGAAACTAATACTGCAATATTTGGGTTATTTTGTTTCTGTTCATTTATTTTTAAAATGAAAAAGCTTTTTAATTTGTATATATCTCATTTTAGGAATATCCTTTAGCAATTGTGAAATGGACAGAATGCTTCTGTGGCTACCCAACGGGTCAGTTTAATCTTTATGAACCCCTGGATGAATCGCTCTGTGCTGGGTACCTAAATGGCACTAATGAATCAGAGGCACTAAGGGAAGAGAATTACTGCTCTGTTTATCAGACACCTATTCAAGGTAAAGCTGCATATTTAACTGATTCAGGTTCTTGAAGATTGCAATCCATTGCACTTTACTGCAAAGTCATTAGTTTATTGAAAATACAAATAAAATGTGGATTTGTGGATCTACTCTGTGTTATAGAAAACTAGTCATGAAACATAATGCAAAAATGAATGCATTCATTAAGATTTAAAAGAGATATTTACATAGAGATGGAACAAGTGATTATAATTGATTTATTTTTACTGGTCCCTTGTGAAAGTTTATAGTATAGCATTTATATCTGACCTTCCTCAGTGACAAATAGAAGTCACATCAATTCCCCAGGGCTTTAAATTTAATAAAAGTGAAGTAAATGACATTCAATTTATAGCTTTTACTCTTGCTGCCAGCAAACTAATAAGCACCATCCCAAAAGAGCTCCATCCCCCCTACCAATTACAGTTGCTTATCTCTGTGACTTTAGGGCTATAGTTCAGAGCATGATCCTAAATATCTGTGCATGGTACATAGAGATCAAGGATATCTTGGTACATCATTTGTTAATCAATATGTAATAATAGAAAAATAGTAATCACATGTACCACAGTCCCTTATATCTGTTGTATCTTTGTAATTGAAGAGCCCATAAGTTGTATAACATGACATAATACACCCAAATCCATATGAACTACAACTTCACCCCAAAATTAGGTTGAGACTGTATACTTTAGGGTTGTTCCTAATAGAATTACCATTGTGTGATAGAATTATGATTATGTGCAGTGTTCTTTTGTCTGTCTGCCTGTCTCATTTTTTCTGCAGTGTTTATTTTTCAGCAAATATATATTTTCCTCTTCTAATTTCAGTTTATTTTTAATTTAATGATTTTTTTATTGAAAAAAATCAAAAGAGCGAACTTTTCATGACATTTTCAATACGATTACTGGGTATTTAGTGTGTGATTATGTCAGCTACTGCCTTCATATATAATTGTCTTTAATTACACTCTTTGATTGTTTTGTCATTTGTTTTTAAATCTCAGGTTTGTTTACAACTGTTCTTACTTCTACTTTTGTCCACTAAATGGCACTGATAGACATTTGAGTACATTTTATAAAAAAGGCAACTAGTTTATTTGCAGAAAATTAGCAGTTTAGATGATGCTACTCTCTTCTACATTGCCATCTCAAGAATCCCATTGGATTAATTTTATGCATGTAATTGGGTCACCTAAAGTTAATTAGTATGTGGGGAAAAGAATTGCACAAATTACAAAACTGTGACTTTTTCGAATTGTTGCACCAAAACCTCTACTTTTTTCAAATTGTCGCACAGAAAACCAGTGTCAGAAATCTGAAAACCTCTAAAAAAAGATGAAACTTTTTGAAGCAAAAAATTATCCTCCAGGGAAGGACATGTGCTATTGACTTCTACATGATCTGGACAAGTTTTAGCTGGCAAATTGTCAGATTCAGATTTTTAGCCATTTTGTGGATTAGTAAATATCGAAAAAGTTGCACCTTTTTTTCTATGATCTTTAGTAATAAAAAATTGGAATTAGGGGAAAAATAAATAATCCCACTGTTAGTAAATGGCCCCCTTAGGGGCTGATTTACTAAAACACGATTTCGAATCCGAATTGGAAAAATTCCGATTGGAAACAAACATTTTGCGACTTTTTTGTATTTTTTGTGATTTTTTCGGCGTCTTTACGATTTTTGCGTAAAAACGGGAGTTTTTCGGCGTCTTTACGATTTTTGCGTAAAAACGCGAGTTTTTCATAGCCATTACGAAAGTTGCGCAAAGTCGCGATTTTTTCGTAGCGTTAACACTTGCGCGCAAAGTCGCGCCTTTTTCGTAGCGTTAAAACTTAAAATGTGCGACATTTCGCGCAAGTTTTAACGCTACAAAAAAATCACGACTTTGTGCAACTTTCGTAATGGCTACGAAAAACTCGCGTTTTTACGCAAAAATCATAAAGACGCCGAAAAACTCGCGTTTTTACGCAAAAATCGTAAAGACGCCGAAAAAAATCGCAAAATTACCGATCATTACGAAAAAAACGCAATCGGACGCATTCGGCCTGTTCGTGGGTTAGTAAATGTGCCCCTTAGTGTCAAGCAATTTACAATTTTACTCTACTCAAAGTTTAACAAATTTCTAATTTCAAACATTGACCACAAATAGAATATTGTTTGAGGATATTGTATTATTTTCTTTTTTTAATAAATAATAAAATATATTACACTCATCTATAGTGCACACCAATGATTGTTATTAAAGCAAATACTGGTATTGTTGCTGGTACACTTATGCAAACACATACAATCCCAATATACTAAACTTGCTTTTAAGATCCAGTGAAAAGCAAGAATAGAATCTTAATATTACTGCTTAGATTCATTTCTATTCTCAACAGAATATTTTAGAAATGTGTATAATAGCAGGATGTGATATGCTAAGGTAAATTTTTATTACCTAAATATTTTTTTTTCTTTACTCAACCTCTTCACCCATGTGTATATACATTATGGACCTATCTTTTGTCCCTACGTTATAGCTATTGATCTGAGTAATAACTAGATGACACATTATCACTTACATATTTTCCACAGATGAAATACTTATGCAGTGACACAAGTCAGAGCCACCTGAGTGAAGCTATTCAATAATTCATGCATCCTTAGGCAGAGCTGCTTGCATACTGTATTATCATATGACTTCAGCCAAGCTCATGTTAGATTCCTAGTCCTGCAGGGAGAAAGAATCAATTGAGTAATAAACAGCCTGGATGGCTCACAGGTCTCTTGCTATTTTAACACGTTGCACTGTAAGAAATGACTCCTTCATTTGCAATAATGCTTTTACGACCCTTATAATAGTTTTATGCATTTTACTTTTCACTGCAACCTACATTCTAAGAATATTAGACAAGATAATTGAACTTTTAAAAGAAAATATATATATATATATATATATATATATATATATACAGTATATATATATCCATATCCCTTAGGGTGGCAGCACCTTACCTTTTATATAGGAAAACTGTAATGGAAACAACGCTAAAACCATTACTATTATATATCTGTTGCCTATGCTTAGACAAACTGCAAACAATAACAAGACACCACCATAGACAGATACATTTAGAGAATCACACAAATTACAATAATTTATAAACACGACGTATGCACCGAAACAAAAGACAATGAAAATGAAGGGGAAAAAATGTCACTTTACTAAATTCAAATCTGAAATGGGTACTTTGCCTAATCATTTTATATCCAGGACTTACCATTTGCTATCTAGATCTAGGTATTTTCCTCCTGTTGTTACCCCTTAAATCATACCTTTCAAAATGTTAATCTTCTCAGCATAGATAGATTGTTTTTAATGTTTCCTTTGAATTAATGCATACATATTTTATTAGTTTTAAATGAGAAACATGGCTGGTATGTTATTCTGGGGGGCTTGCCTTTTAAACTTTGAACATGTTGGCTTGTTATAAGCAAATCCTGTATGATTTCTTCTTTTTTCTAAAACTATATTATTTATTTTTTGAAAGTATTGTTGTTGAACTCATTTGGTTTGGTAGTATGCAATATTTACTGTACTGTATAGTAAAATCATCAATCTGCTCCATATACCATTTACCTATAATGAATAGTGATGAGTGAATTTTTGTTGGCAGGCATGGATTTGCAGCGAAATTTGGCATTTCTTTACAAAATGGGCACAACTTTTTGCATTGTAAGCTATTGTATCAAAAAACCCTGCAGCCATGTAAAAAAAAAGTTGCAGTCACATCAAAAAAAGTCGCAATCACATCAAAAAAGTCTTGTGCGTCAAAAAAGTCAAATTTTACAAATTTTCTACTGTTGTGCAAGTTTAGCTGAAGTCTAACAAAACAGGACAGATTCACTCTTCACTTATAATGAAACAACAAACATTGCTCACGACATCAGATGTGTATATGATGCAAAACTATTTGTAATACAAACTGTATTCTTATATAGTACGTGCTAAAAAGTTTACATAGGTCATCGAGTGGTTTTATTACTTCATTTCAGATACCAGGTGCACCGACAGGAAATTCCTTCCAATCAAATCTAAAGTTTTTATTGCTTTATCAAGCTTCCCCGGGGCAGGAAACACATGGGTGAGACACCTTATAGAGCATGCCACAGGATATTATACTGGAAGCTACTATTTTGACGGAACATTGTATAACAAAGGTATTTATAAATACGAATATTTGTTGCATGTTTCACGATAAACATTTCTGCTTGTTATGTATTATGACATGCTGTCTGCCTATACACACAATTTTTGGGGGAACGGTAGATGGTAGGCAGGTATGCAGAGGGTCATGGTAGATTGTAGGCAGGTATGCAGAGGATCATGGTAGCTGGCAGGCAGGAATGCAGAGGATCATGAGCATAAGAGACAGTTCATGGTTATTATTTGTCCCTTCTTCAGGGCTCTCATCTTCCAGGGTAACTCTCACATTCTGGAACCTTTTCCTGGGGCTTCTCACCATTCCCAATTGCTTTCCCAAATTGCTTTCATCTACGGTGACTCTCACTCTGGGCTACTCACTCAGCCCTGCTGTCTCCCCCCTCCTGGGATTCCAGCTCACCAGCTTCTGGCACACTTTGACTTCTCACCAAGCCTCAAAATTCCGGCACTCATACACGTGGTCACAGCTCCCTCTGCTCCTTGCAGTGGCAGGCAGCACCCCAGCCCCTTTGGGAGTGCCTTACACAGTCAGGAAGCCTTCCTGCCTTGTGCCCTGCTTTGAGAGACCTTTCTCAGTGACTCCTGGTTCTTCTCTGGGTGACTCCTCACTGGAATACAGAATGGAGGACCTGTCCTATTAACCCTCCATTTACTCCAGGACTCACCTATCTGGCTTTTCCTAAGCTGCTGTGCATCCAGGCATTTTACCTGGTGCAATGTGTATCCCACCTTTAATACTGATCGAAAATACACCAGTGTTCTTACTGCTTGCATCTCTAACAGTATATACAGCAATAAAAAATGTTTTTTTCAAAATTATGTGCATTATGAAGAAACTCAGTGTGAGAATAAAGCTCACCATAGACACAAGTCTGCTCATCTGCCTTCTAACAGATATCTGGCTGAAGATTGCCCATATACATACCTAGAAATCCTGCTAGGTAATACAGTGTTTGCTGCAGAGCCTTGATGCAGTCCTCTCCTGAAGGATCAACGTAGGTCTGGGGGGTACTAATTATTGGTTCAGCTGATTTGGCCAAGTGTGTAGTGGGCCAAATCGAGCAAAAGAATGGATCATTTGGAAAACTCACCAAACAAACTTATCTTTGCCCAATTTTCAGCTACGGAAGAAGTTGAGGGGATTGTAGTACAGGTAAAGCATCCCTTATCAGGAAAACCGATATCCAAAAAGCTCCGAATTACGGAAAGCCTGTCCCCCATAGACTCCATTTTAATCAAATAATTCAGATTTTTTAAATTGATTTCCTTTTTCTCTGTAAAAATAAAACAATGCTTTGTATTTGATCCCAACTAAGATATAATTAATCCTTACTGGATGTAAAATAATCCTATTGGGTTTAATTAATGTTTCATTTATTTTTAAGTAGACTTAAGGTATGAAGATCCAAATTACGGAAAGACCCCTTATCTGGAATACCCTTGGTCCCGAGCATTCTGGATAATGGGTCCCATACCTGTACTAAAGAAACTTTTAGATTCAGAATTGCAATAAAATGTTTAGGAAATAAACATCCACACACCATGGCTTAAACATACAAGCTGCTAAACAAAGCAGCTACCGACATACAATCATAAATAATACATAATACTAAATGCATCACAGTGAATACAGGACAGTTGTACTTAGCTTTGTTTGTGTCTTGGTTTGATTGTGTGCACCATGAATCATATGATCCCAGGAGGTGGTGCTTAATTTTTAAAATGACAATTTTCTATTTAGGATTTCCCCAATGGTACATACTCCTAAAAAATATATATTCTTATAAAAATGGTTAATTTAGATGAAGTAGGGTTTTTACATATGAGCTGTTTTATGTGATATATTTTTCTTGAGACCTACATTGGTTGTAGGTAAAGTTTTATTTTAATAAAGTATTAACTACTAGAGCAGACCTGTTTCCTATTCAGGTGGTAGGTGATATATTTCTTGATATGATAAACAGGTGAAGAAAACTCCCATTACAGTGCGTTAATGTAATTTTGTTGGGTATAAAGACGCAGAGCCAGGTTCTTATTTTTTACACATTAGAGTGTGCGTGGTATTGTTTACTGAACATACACACCCAGCCCCGGACCTTTGGTTTTATAAATTAGAGCCTGTAGGCTACTGTGTTCAAGTGGCTTTGTAGTTTCCATATCACACCAGAAAATATTACATTTTTAATCACATTGCTCCCATTCAGGGACAGATAACCTGCCGACTTGGTCTGCAATGCCGAATCGGCAGCTTATATCTTCCTGTGGATGGCCAGCTTTAGGAGTCATTCATTTTAATACAGAGGGTCTAAGGCACTTTTGACTCACAGGGGTTTGAGAAGAATCAGTCAAAGTGCTTATACATTAAGAGGTATATTTATAATGCTGTTTTAAAAAGCCAGTCTAAGTATAAAATATGCTATTATTTAGTTAATAAATAATTGCCATGTAAAGCATCTAGCTTAGCTTTTATACTGAGCTTCCATTATTCTTATTAGCTTTTGAGGTGCTGCTGTTGCTATTCTCTTTTAACAATTACACTTGATTAACCTTACAGATATTTCTAAGGCTTTTAGTTCAGTGTAGATTAAGTATAAACTTTTTAAGCATAGTGCTATTGCAGCTGAAACACGTCTGCCTCCTTCTGAAAACCTTAAATCCCACAAGAACCCAACCAAGGCTCTTATGTTTTCATTTCTTGCTTCCTCACTTAATCTCAGTTGGACTCACTTTGCCCTTTATTTTACCTTGTGCACAAATCTATGTAAGATGGATTGCCTAACATCTGTATGTAGTGATTACACCTAGAGATTCCCAAAGCAATAAAACATGTTTACCTTTCTATTTATGTAGCAATAGGGATAGAATATCCCACAATGCTTTTGAACTCATAGACAGTTGATTTTGCCAAGAACTCTGTAAAAGGCAATTTTTATTTTATCTCAAGTAATTATAATTTACACGTGCTGAATCTAAATACCACCACCCCAGTGGGAATAAGATCAACACCACTGTTTCACTAATATATGAAATCTGCAAAAAAAAAAAAAGCAAATTGAAGAGATACTATCATTATAAAAATAGTTTTGTTTCTCTTGGAAAACACAGTGTGGTTTAGTGAAGTCAAGTGATTTATTTTTCTTTATTATCCAAAAATGTTATAGGCTCTGGCTTAAATATTTCTTATTAGTAAGAAGTAGAAATAGTAGTAAAAGTACCTAAAATTAGTATATAAACTATCTACTTAAGTATAATATTGTGCCTTAAGACCTATGACACTCTGGGCATCACAAAAAACATTGGCTGTCAAAATATCTCTATTTTCATTCTCCTTTTCACATAATGATTTATGGACACAGTGCCTAAGGCAGATTTAGAGATGACAGTTGGACCTCCACATAAAAGTTTGGAGCAAGGTTTTCTGATTGGTAGGCTGTCTATCACTACTACATATGCCTTGGGCATCAGGATTCCCATATGATTCCCATGGCAAGTGGTGACAGTGTATAGGGCTGAATTGATTATGACTGTTTTCTGCCTGATGCTCAAGAGCAAGGAACTTCCTGTAATGATATCCTTATAGACTATTCGTATAATCGGTTCTTAGTAAGATCGTTTGGGCAGGGCCCTGTTACCTCTTTTACTAGTTATTGGGGATTTGTGAGTAAATTTGTAAGTTTAGTGTATACCCCCATTTATTGTACAGCACTGCAGAATATGTTGACACTTTACAAAATAGTAATAATACTAGTAATGTTTTGTTTGACCAGCTAAAATGCGTATATAGTAAAAAAAAGTAATGCACCATCTTTTTTATGGTCATTGATAATCCTTATCAAGAGTAACTGTTGACTAGAATAATGGTGTACAGAGTAAACCTTTTCTGAGAGGAAAAAGAAAATGATATGTATTGACAAGTGAATTTCTTTTCAAATGATCTCAAATTAAATCTTTTTTCCAGGCTTTAAAGGGGAAAAGGATCACTGGCGAAGTGGACGGACTATATGTGTGAAGACTCATGAAAGTGGCAAGAGAGAAATAGAAATGTATGATTCCTCTATTTTACTAATCAGGAATCCTTACAAAGCTCTGATTGCAGAGTTCAACCGGAAATGTGGAGGCCACCTTGGCTATGCAACAGAGAAGCACTGGACGAGTAGAGGTAATGCACTGCTCTTAACAGAGAAAAAAACTGTGTTTTACGTTGGAAACTTCTACAAGTGCTTTGCTTTTGCTTCAGTATAGTCATATACTCTTTAATGACTTCAATAATAGCTTGTTTAGTTGGGCTTATGTAGGAAAGGTTCACAAACACTATGCTTTCCAGTGTGTGTGGTGCACATATAATCTGGAAACCAGAGAAACTTTAAAGGACAAAGAAACCCATCTTTACAACAATGCAGTATATGAGTAGTCACCCCTTCATCTACTAGATCTCTGGGCTTTTTTCATAAATACTGCTGCTGTTGTGCTGTTAAAATTTCCTAGGCACAGTTCCATCACAGCCACCATCTTTACACAACATTTGAGACAGGGCAGGCACAGCGGGGTTAATGTATGCTTGTGATAGAGAAAGCGTGCACACAAATACGATTGCATGCGTATGCACCCACTCAGGATCCTGTGCTTTGCCCTTGCATTTGGTCTTCGTCTTCTCAAGGCAGTGTTGCAGTTGGCTTTGTTGGCGGTGGAAAGACATTTCAGAGCGATTTGTCACCCGCAGTAGCAGAAATCACTCTGTGGGACATTAGCCTAAGTGATGCAAAATATAAAGTAATCATTTGCTTCATACGTTTGTAGTTCCTGAGTTAATTAAGCAATTAACAGATCATAATGTTCAGGGTCATGTCTAAACATGTTCAGCAGGCCCTGATGCCCAGTCTTTCGGAATCACTGCTAGAAAAAAAAACTCAATTACGTTTAATTTGGGCAGATTACAGGTAGTTTTTGGTGAGAACCTAAGTTGCAAAGACAGCTAAGCTTGCTAATTAGTTGAATGCTGGCATCAAAGCCTTAGGGAAAAAGCATCGCCAGTCAGTGGAAGTTGAGGGGCAATTATGATTTTTCACTTATTTGACCATGATGTCTGTGATGCATCAACATGCAAAGCTAAACACATAATCAACCCAGATTTCTATATCAAAATACCAATTTACCATTATTTCCAAATTCTTGCTTTGTATACAATGTTTATGTTATGTTACATATTACAGGTATCGGAACTCATTATCCAGAAAGCTCTAAATTGCCCCATTTTAATCAAATAATCCAAAATTTTAAAACACATTTCCTTTTTCATTGTAATTATAAAAAAGCACAAGTAAGATATAGTTAATCTTCATTGGAGGCAAAACAATCCTGTGGGGTTTATTTAGTGATTAAATGATTTCTTCATGGACTTCCAAATTATGCAAAGACCCCTTATCTGGAATACCCCAGGTCCTGAGCATTCTGGATAACAGGTCCCATACCTGTTACCCATACCATACTGCACAAACAATATGTATGCTATTTATTTTGCTTAATATTTTACCTATTTATTACAGAGTGGCCAGAATTTGTTAATAGTTATGCATCATGGTGGGCCTCACATGCTCTAGATTGGCTCCAGTATGGGAGGAAACTTCTTGTAGTACACTATGAAGACCTAAAGATGGACCTTATTGGTAAATTAAGAGAAATGTTGGCCTTTCTCAAAGTGCCCATAAATGAAGACCGCCTGCTTTGTGTGGAAAACAATAAGGATGGTAACTTCAAACGATTAGGTTCCAGTCAGTCATCCTTGGAGCCTTTTACTCAAGAAATGAAGAATGTCATTGATGGATATATCAGGACGGTAGACAAGGCACTTAAGGCTAGAAACTTTTCAGGTTTGCCCGAAGAATACATGCCAAGATGATATCTAGTAACAGACAAGTTTTTGCCTTTCGTGGACTTTAAACAACACAAAGCTGCAAAATATCTGCAGTTGTATATTGGTTGTAAGCCAAGGCAGAAACCATTAGCATCAATGTGTGTATTTTTCTTTTTTTTTTGTACAGATGGCTGGAAGTTTTACATTTGTACATCATGTTTTTGGAGAGGTTATTTTGTTCATCTTTACTGTCTTTTAGCAATACCTTTCAGAAGTAGTTTCATCTTTAAGTCTCAGAGCTTGAAATCTGTCAGACTTGCTTTGTGTAAAATGAATAAAGGAGCAGGATACAGCATATTTTCTTTAAAATGTTCATTTGTCTGTGTGCTTTGTTTTAGCATTATTATCAAGGAAGAGGAGCACTCAAATGATATGGAGACTTAAAGTTATATTCTTGTTTTTTATACTGTCTTAAATAGTTATTTGGGCAGAAATTTACACTCTGAACAGCAGTTTATGTCGACTTTGTTGTCCTAGAAATGGACACATCCCCCCAGACTCCAGAACAACTTTCAACAACCTGAGGATACTTGTTTCCTCCAGACAATGGGGCCGATTCACTAAAGGTCGTTAACGCTTAACGCATAGTTTTATGCATTAAAAAGTGTTTGATAATTAAGTACCGATTCATCAAAGTCATTTCGCATGCGTTACTACTCACATTGCATGCGGAAAAATCCTGATTATCGCAAAGTGTTATTTCCATAGCATTGGGGTAATTATTGAATAGAAATAATACTAACGCATTATTCACAGACATATTTGAAGCATTAAAAGCATAAAATGTAGCGATAAATACTGTGAAACTTAACGCCTCCCAGGAGTAGGCGTTACTAAACAAAATTGCAGCTGGTCATTGTCTGTGGTGACAAGATGGAGTTTGCAGTCAGATGTTTTTCAATTATGTGATCGCCCTAGAGTGATGCATCCTCCAGTTTTCAGGGAAATGGTAATTTTCAGAACAGTTACGTGTGTAATAGCGTGTGCTAATATCGAAAGCTACGAAATAAGGCATAAATATATTGCATGCTTTAAAATATCGCTTAAAAATATGTCATCGCCAGATAAATAACGATTAATAACATCGGTTCTTAATTCAGATAAGTGTCCTTTTAGTGAATCGATCGTTAATTATATAAGAAGTGATACTATTTTTAACGTATGCTATAAATATCACTTGTTTTTTTGGCCCCTATAGCCCCTGGAAAACTTCATATGTGTAGGTTAGAAACCTAAGTAAAATATACATTCCATTCACTGCCTTTCCAGCCAGTGCCTCACAATATATAGCTGCAAATTCAAGCCTACCTTTTGGAAACTAACCCCCTTACTATAGGACTTGGTGACATACGGCTGTATCAATCACTCTGCTATTGCTTTAGAAATGCCCGAATATTGCCCAATAGTGTTCATGTGATATCTCACCTTAAAGGGGGCCTGACACCCAGACATAAAAAGCTGTATCACACCATGTCTACTCACCCAGAGCTACCAATCAGGATGTTTCTAACCTGTTTAAAAGCAAACCTCATGGTTCCCTGGGTATTACTAAAACTCATAAAGACCTTACCTTCTTTACCTAGAGCTGTGATGGCACACATTTAAACAGTTATTATAACACATTTTTCATTGAGTGAATGCTGTAACATGGTGTGCCACTTGAGCCATGTGATGTCAAAACAGCTTGCTCCATCTGCTAATTAGTCATATGTTATAGGCCCATTCCTTGTAGTTCCAGTGCAATTTAGCTTTCTTTCTTTCTTTCAAAATTGTAGTTCAGGTTTGGGATCTTTTATCCAGAAACCCGTTATCCAGGATTATGGAAAGGTCCATCTCCCATAGATTCCATTATAAGCAAATATTTCTAAAGTTTTTCCTTTTTCTCTCTAATAATAAAACAGTATGTTTTACTTATTCCAAACTAAGATATACTTAATCCTTATTAGAGGCAAAACAACCCTATTGGGTTTAATTAATGCTAAAATTATTTTTTAGAAGACTTAAGGCACAGAAATCCAAATAACGGAAAGATCCCTTATACAGGAAGCCCCAGATCCCGAGCATTCTGGATGATAGGTCCCATACCTGTTTACCAGTAGGTCCTTCCAACGGACACGAGGGCACCCACTCCGTTTAGAAGAAGGGAGGTTCCATTTAAACATTCGGAAAGGATTTTTTACAGTG
The DNA here is from genome assembly GCF_000004195.4 of Xenopus tropicalis. Classification (NCBI taxonomy): domain Eukaryota; kingdom Metazoa; phylum Chordata; class Amphibia; order Anura; family Pipidae; genus Xenopus; species Xenopus tropicalis. The sequence continues at coordinate 49,884,694 of NC_030678.2, read as the reverse complement.
AGAGCTGTGAAGTTGTGGAATTCCCTCCCCGAATCAGTCGTGCTGGCTGATACATTATATAACTTTAAGAAGGGGCTGGATGGATTCTTAGCAAGTGAGGGAATACAGGGTTATGGGAGATAGCTCTCAGTACAAGTGAGGGAATACAGGGTTATGGGAGATAGCTCTCAGTACAAGTGAGGGAATACAGGGGTATGGGAGATAGCTCTCAGTACAAGTGAGGGAATACAGGGGTAGGGGAGATAGCTCTCAGTACAAGTGAGGGAATACAGGGTTATGGGAGATAGCTCTCAGTACAAGTGAGGGAATACAGGGTTATGGGAGATAGCTCTCAGTACAAGTGAGGGAATACAGGGGTAGGGGAGATAGCTCTCAGTACAAGTGAGGGAATACAGGGGTATGGGAGATAGCTCTCAGTACAAGTGAGGGAATACAGGGTTATGGGAGATAGCTCTCAGTACAAGTGAGGGAATACAGGAGTAGGGGAGATAGCTCTCAGTACAAGTGAGGGAATACAGGGTTATGGGAGATAGCTCTCAGTACAAGTGAGGGAATACAGGGGCATGGGAGATAGCTCTCAGTACAAGTGAGGGAATACAGGGGTATGGGAGATAGCTCTCAGTACAAGTGAGGGAATACAGGGTTATGGGAGATAGCTCTCAGTACAAGTGAGGGAATACAGGGTTATGGGAGATAGCTCTCAGTACAAGTGAGGGAATACAGGGTTATGGGAGATAGCGCTTAGTACAAGTTGATCCAGGGACTGGTCCGATTGCCATCTTGGAGTCGGGAAGGAATTTTTTCCCCTCTGTGGCAAATTAGAGAGGCTTCAGATGGGGTTTTTTGCCTTCCTCTGGATCAACTAGTAGTTAGGCAGGTTATATATAGGCATTATGGTTGAACTTGATGGACATATGTCTTTTTTCAACCCAACTTACTATGTTACTATGTTACCTGTATACCCATTAAATGAAAATATAACAAATTTAGTGTTTTGTTAAAGTCACTATATTAATAATAGCTAACTGAATTTTTTTTATTTTTAATGGATTAAAAATATGAATCTTACTGATCTATGCATATTCATGAGTGTTGTAATATATGCAAATGTATGCAAATGCATTCACTAAGCAAGCTTTAAAAACATTACAACATAGGTTGCAAGGTTATTGTAGCCCATTTCCCGCTATTACATAGCGACTGTTCATCGCTCTCTCTTTGAAATCATCACTGTGTTGTCTAGGTGTAGCGATTACAGACAGATATAACATAGCCAGTCATTTCATGTCTGAAAGGGTAAACAACTTAATAATCCTTGAGAAAGATTTGATAGTAATAAACTTCCAAAGGCAATCAGTATATAACACTGTGCTACTTTACAAAAGCAAGAGGCCCTTTTTTATTATCCCTATGACACTAGCATAGTACTCAGCAAACACAGAATACATTATCCCCATAAAATACCACAAATGAAGCTTGGATCATTAAGGATGTCTAATTAATATTTTTCTTTGTTCAAGGTTAACACAAGGTGTGCTATAAATATTGCACATTTTACTGCAGAGGTTGAATTACACAGATCTTACACATTTGTTTCCCCACCGGATACTACCTTCCAACTCCCAGCAGGCTTCAGAGATTCAGGGCTGAGTACGCCTGATGAGAGATTTTGTAGTTCATCAGCAAGTGAAGATATAAAGAGATCCCTGCTCTAAATGAAAGAAATAAAAGCTGGGAGCAAAGATGCTATGTCAGTCTTAATTAATCTATGGGCATTACTAAGCGACTGTAAAAATGTGCCTGCTGGCAACCTTTTCAGATGGATACATGTGGCATTTGAGACTGTATCTTGTTGATTCCCAAAGGCTAATGAACCCATAAATGTTGGTTAAATATTACTTGTTTTTTTTAAATTAAGTAAAACTTTTACAGGATTTGTACTGGAGCTTATCCTTAGGTCAGTGATCCCCAACCAGTGGCTCGGGGGCAACATGTTGCTCACCAACCCCTTGGATGTTGCTCTCAGTGCCCCCAAACCAGGTAGTTATTTTTGAATTCCTGACTTGGGGGCAAGTTTTGGTTGAATAAAAACAAGATTTACTACCAAATAAAGCCTCCTGTAAGCTGATAGTGTGCATATGGTGCTTGTGTTGCTCTCCAAGTCTTTTTACATTTGACTGTGGCTCATGAGTGAGAAAGGTTGGGGACCCCTGCCTTAGGTTAATGACACATGAATGACTTTTCCCGGGTGAGTGGACTTCATCAGTGAGGTCCTGGGTACCCCCTATTCTTTCTTTTGCTGGTAAATAAAAAAACATCCATCCATCTCCCCGGAGGAATGCTTAAGTGTGCAACTGTTACCATATTATTTACCTGTGTGATGTTAGTAATAGATAACCTGATACAACTCACATATAATTAGAGCAAAAAGATAAATAATAGCTATCATGCCCAATGCTACACAAATCAGGTTTTGTAAAATGGAAATATGTTTTGTAATATTAGGGAGTCAATTTAATCAATGCCACACATTTTTGATGATAATAAATAAAAATGGAGAGTCATAAATAATACATGGGCATGTAATTGACTGACAACTTTTATTTCTGGGAAATTATGGGCTTATTTATACATTTTCAAGTTTTATTTCCAAATCGAATAAACACGCAAATCGAACGCTTGCTTATTAATTAATAAGGAAAACTAGTTAAAATAAAAAAACTCGAATACCTTGAATTTACGAGTTTACAAACTTGAATAAAATTCGAAAACTGGAATATCTTGAATGGAATCTATGGCTTGACTTTGTCTAGGACAACTTCCATTGACTTCTATAGAAACTCGCAAGATTTTAGATTCTTGGGTTTTGTGCACTTAATAAATACCAGACATCTGAGTTTTCGAACCGTAATTCGAATTGCGTGAGTTTCTTCTTGCTAAAAACTTGAATTGTGGAAAAACCACGCTTGAACTCTGATTAAAAAAAAATAATATATATATATATATATATATAAATATATAATGGTAATAATAATCGTATCAACATTATCACAGGTTCAGATTTCAAACGAGTAACTGGCCTAAAAAACTGAATAGCATAAAGGCCATGCACAATATTTACAATGTATTTTTCTATATAATTCCCTTTTTTCATTTAATAAATGATAATGTTGATCAATATGAATGACAGACATGCTTTCCTAGGTGATCAATCTAAATAAAGTCTAGTCAGATTTTCTAAAGAAGGTCAGAAGTAAAACCCTTTTGGGAATCTTGCCAGAGAAGAAATATCTTACACAACCAGACGCTGCAGGACATTATATACCCCGGTTTTATTTAATGTTGTGTACTTAAGAGAGCATGGCTTGTAAAACATGATCCATCTCTGTCTATACCAGAAACCATATAAAGAGAAACCAAATTAAATTAGGCACTGTATGGCTTTCTATCTGTTGCAGAACATATTTAGCCTTTAAAAAGCTATATTTGTTCAGAATTCCTACAATATTCTAATTTGGGATTGTACATTCTTCAATTCTTCTTATTGGCTATAAAACACACTACTGCATAATTTCTATGCATATACAAGTAGCAACAAATAATAGAAATACAATTGCATTTCATCATAGAAATCCTGAGGATTCTTCTATTACAGGTATTGGACCTGTTATCAAGAAAGCTCGGGACCTGGGGCTTTCCGGATAAAGGGTCTTTCCATAATTTGGATCTCCATACCTTAAGTCTGCTAAAAAATTATTTAAACATGAATTAAACCCAATAGGATTGTTTTGCCTCCAATAAGGATTAATTATATCTTAGTTGGGATCAAGTACAGGTACTGTTTTATTATTACAGAGAAAAGGGGAATCATTTTTAAAAGTTAGAATTATTTGCTTATAATGGAGTCTATGTGAGATGGCCCTTCCGTAATTCAGAACTTGATAATGGGTTTCCGGATAAAGATAAAGTTTTAAGTTCCTTGTAAATAATACTTGCTAAATATTCCACACTGGTTTTACCACAAGGATCAATTAGATCACATCTTCTGCCTGCGCTGCCTATCATTTCTGTCATCATTGCCTGTGCCAAGCAGAAAAAGCCAACAGTACCGCTGTGCTGTGATTGGCCATGAGTATAAAATACTCTCTTATTTAAAGGGGAACTCTGGATTCCGAGCCCCACACAACACAGAAATCCCTAATATACCTCTCACTGTAATCTGTTCTTTTTTAAAAAGTATGAATAAATGCCATTTTTATATACTGAAATCCAGCTGCAAAACAGTTATTCTCTTTCTACATCATTCAAAATCCTGGCAGTGGAGGAGGGACTAAAACATTGATGTTACATATTGTAACAACTTCTCCAGAGCTTACAGACCGCATGCAGGAACTACATAACCTACAATGCATTGCACTGTGATGTTCTTTTCCCTATTGACATCACATTTGCAGGGAATTGTGGGATTGTGAGTCAGCCAGATAAGCAGGAAAACAGGGGGTTCGGCTTAGGTAACTGTTCCAAACCATATTATTCATTATAAATCATAAAAAGGCTCCATATTTTTAGTTAATGTATATTGCAAACTTGGTTGAAATGATGTTTACTATTTCAAAAAGCTCAAGTTGTTTTTGGGTGACGTTCCCTTTTAATTGTTTTCAGGTGAGTAGGTTGTCACTACTAGATACCTGTAGTATAGGCTCTATCCTATATAAGGTCAGAGATTTTTTCATTTGTACTGTTTGAGGTATTGCTCAGTGCTTATGGGGGAGTAAAAAAGCTATAGAAGGCTATTTTCAGCATCAGCATTGAATCTGCAAGCATTACATTTAGATTTGCCTGCAATACATCTGCTTATAGTTTCAATATTTAAACATATTTAAAATGTATCTTTGAAATGTATATATACTAAAAACTGTGCTCTTTGAAACAAATGTAATGTATTTGAGAATACTGATTTTGATATTTTACATAATTCATATTCTCTACCTGACAATGATTCAATTTATATGCCACAGCGCGGTACATGATACAGTTATAACATTTCTCATATTAAATTGTAATGTGCTAATGATTCCAAGACAAATTACAGGTGATCAATTCAATTATATAATGTTTTCAATCAGCATATTTAAAAGTACCCTGAAGTGAGGCTTTAGTAGAAAGAAATGACATATAATTGATCCACAGCAACAATGTCTACTGTAGAAAGAGCACTAAAGGTATTTTTAAGCAATATTCTAATTAATTAGATTGCTTCAGCAGTATAATAATATGTTTTTGACTGAGTGCAATGTCTTGTGTTTTCTGCAATTGCAAAACAAAGGAATTCTGTATAGTACCTTAGTATCAGCATTAGAATACACCCATGGCTTAAAGTGAATACTTTTGTTTGTACCTTTTTATCTAAAGATGGCCATTGGGGTATTTGACTGAACACCCTAATCCCCTCAGTATATTGGTAAGGACCAACCACACAGAAATGGATTATCAAAGCTTGGTTGGAAAACAAACTAATTCCTTGTGGTCATTTTTTTTTTAATTATCTGTTTATTGAAATTTTAACAGGGATATGCATCAATAGTAACAAATTATCATCTTCAACATTATTAGGGATGGATATAACAGTGAACATGTATCATATGGCCATAGAAGCTTAACAATCAATAAAAACTGTGAGGGTTGGAGAGGTATTACGGTGGGGTAGGGGGAAGGGAAATGCCAGTTGCCAAATTTTGCCACCCAGGGCATACTTATTTAGAAAATATATTCACTTTCCTCTTTGAACAGTATTCATGTCAGCTATTGAGCAGAATAGTCTCAAATCTGTTTTTCTGTATAAGCAGAGCTTTATTTAAAGTGCTGCAGCTCTTTCACACTTATTAACTATTCCTTTATGATTTTTTTTTAATTGACCTTTGTGGTTTTTCATGGCCTAACTCCCTATTTTGATGTTCATGCTTAAAGTTTCTCACCTTGCCTCATGGCTGGAGCACCCTAGGTGAAGCGCAGGGAAGTTTTTCACATCTGTCTCCATGTTTCTAGGTGAAGAGTCTGTCCTACATGGTACCTTGTTCATTTTGAGTGAGCTGGCCACCTGTATCCGCAGTAGGCTGTACAAGCATACAGGTTGCAGGAGCCATCTCTACAGCTTGTGCACTGGGACCAGGGTCCTAGGTGGAGGGGGAGTGATATATAAAATTTGGGATCCCATGTGGTCATTGGCTGAATAGTAATTTGCACTAAGTCTCTGAATAGTTCTATTCTATCCTTCTCAATGCTATCCTCCTATCTCTAGCAATATTGAGGATCGTTACTTGATTGTGAAGTTATGAAGTGTTACAGCTGTGTTCAGATAGTCCAATTTGTGGGGTATAAAGGTGGCCACACACGTGCCGATTTGCGATCTTTCGTGCGACCATCGGCCACAAACCGTTCAGAGGTTTCGTACGATATTATCGGTGCGTGTATGGCCAGCTTAAGGGATATATTTGGCCAATGAACTGGTGCTGTGTCCAATGTGACAGCCATGGGCACCACCATTTTGTACAGGACATTGAAGAGGAGCACCATAGGGCATTCCTTACATGGAGGCAGCATAGGATATCCTTAGGTTGGTGTCTGTGGGTACCTTTTAGTCTTTATCTTGGCCTAACAGTTTATTGAAGAGCACTGCGAGTAGTTGTTTGGCTTCCGTTATGCCACCTGCTTCTATTCCATGTGTCTTCCAGGCCTTGTCTACTACCGACTCTCCATGGTGATTTTCAGGATCTCTCTCTCAGCACGTTAAGAGTCCTTGATGTTTACTAATAGTTGGGAGAGGTCATTTTTGGTTGGTAAGGAGGTGATCATCTCAGGTATGTTGCTTGGTTTGGAAGGTTTCCAGGTAGGTGATAAAATTGGTGAGGAGGTCTTGCTATCCTCGGCCATATTGGCATCCTGTGCATTAAGTTGTTTCTTGCAGAAAAGTAGCATTTCTTTGGAGATGACTAGACTTTTTAAAACAAGAGATGATAAGAAACAGTGCTTCAAACAATTCTATTCCCTTTTCAATGGAAAACTATATATAAAAGCCACTAGGTGATAAGATATTATTAATTTATAAGTGGTTTAAAAATCATACTAATTAGCCTTTATATTTAGCAGACCATATAAAACATCTGCTAGAAAACCAAATTGACATTAATGGTGGGTATAGGACTAATGACTGGGCTTTTTTGCTGAGGGGGTTTTAGTTACCCTTAAAGATTTTCCCATTTCTGGAATTATATAAAGCAAGATTAAAAGGCTGTCTGGGCCTGGTGAGCACAGTACGAGAGTATCTGATCAGCCAGCCATTCAGCCTTGCCCCCCAAGCATCTGGTCAAATTGACTGCCATAGGGAATATGCTAGACCTATTGAACACTATAATTATATTACAAGCCACCAAGGAATTCCATGACCAGTATGTTCTCATATCTTTATATTTCAAACAAGATTACATTATTTCTAGTGATAAGCGAATCTGTCCCATTTCGCTGCGCTGTGCTGGTGCACTTTCGGGCGGTGCACGATTTTTTAACATGCAAGACTTTTTTTATGTGACTGTGCCCTTTTTGGTGACTATTTTGACGCTCCCGCAAATTTTTGCTGCCGCAGAATTTCGCAAAACAATTAGCTAATGGCAAAACACGGAATTTTGCTGCAAATCCATGCCTCACTAATTATTTCTTATAATACAAAATATTTAGTGCTAAACAATAAGAAACAAGAAACATGAATATGCACCATTAGTTACTATTAACATAACCAAGGACTTAAGAATATTGTTGTTGGTTATTTGTTGCTTTTCTGCGCAGGTATGCAAACTATAGTGATGTATTTAGAAAAAGTATTATTTAGCTGCCTTTTAATAATCTGACATTTCTGTTTTGCACTGCTACCTTCCCACAACCACAGTGACATAGCTCTGATCCCCTCTGTATCAAGACTTGACAGCCAGAATGGGGAGGGGGGGGGTAAGTCATATATTTAAAGGTATAGCTTTTCATATTTTCATTTCCATTTTTTATTTTTTGGTGTTTTTATTATTCAGCTCTGCAAAGTGGAATTTATTTAGTTATTTAGGTCCAGTTACTCTTACAACCAGGTCAGTTGGTTTAAATGTGAGACTGGATGGTAAATAGGAGAGGGCTTGGATAGAAAGATAAGTTATAAAAAGTAACATTAATAAAATGATAGCCTTATGGAGCAATAGTATTTTTGGCAGTGAAAAAAGAATACAATTAAAACACTATTAAAAAAACAGTTGCAAAGTTGCTTGTGGTGTGCCAGAACACAGGACCAGTTTACGTGCATATAAGAAGCACACAGGCAGGTAACTAAGCAAGCAATCCCTTCGTGCAAACTGCTGTGCTTTGTTGTGCCAAAGCTGGGGAGAATGTAGTAAGCATAGTTGAAAAAAAATAAGAAAACATGCATGGCATGTTTTTTTCCTTTACGTTCTGCATGTCTGCTGCAAATAGGGCTGCCACCTGTTTGATGTCAGTATTATTAATAGGGGCAGAACGATAATGAAATATGTAGGCCAGAAAATGTGGCAACCCTATCCCAAAGTTAATAGAAAAAAAAACTGCTTTTCTTACGAGAGAAGTCAAGAAAGCAACTGTTAAACATAAATAAATTTGCATTCAGCCTGCGACCCATCAGTTGCCTCTACAAACAGAAGTATCACCCTCGTATGCTCCTGCTAAATGTGTAATTGCTTAATTTTTATATTGCATATCTGTAACCCCCTTGGATGTTCCCCATAACCATATATATGGTTTTGAAATCTCTAGCTCTAGCAATCCTTTTTCTTTTAAAATGCGGTTGTGTCTTCATTACTAGGGATAAGGGTGCCACGACCTGGACAGTGGCATGTAGGAGGGGGATCAAGGGCAAAAATTTCTCTGAAAAATATTTTGTTGACACAGCGTTGCGTAAAACTGCAAAGGAAGCTGGCAGACCTAGCGGAAATACGCGGCGTTTTTTGCTATTTCGCACTATTAGCACCATGGAAACGGGATTTGCTGAAAAACGCTATGTGTGGCTTGTGCTGCGTTTTAGGCCGAGAAAAAACACAGCGGAAAAACGCCACGCGAACCCAAATTGCGAATATACGCGAAAAGTTTGCGAACATACGCGAAAAGTTTGCGAACTCGCGAACACCCGATGTTTGCGCGAATTAGTTCACCGGCGAACAGTTCGCTACATCTCTATTCATTACTGAAGTATTTTTATTAGGTGTAAATACCCTTGTTGAACCCAAAATGAAACATCATGGGGCACTGCTGCTATAAGGCGGCTTGAGAAACTCACCTTAGGTGGCAGGGCCCCACAAGTTACTAGGGGCAGCAAAAAGCCGCTCCTGAATATCTGGTTATTAAACCAGAAGTAGACAACTGTTTTCTTGAGGTTTTACTCCGTCTTTGGTTATTTGCCTTTCAATGTTTTACCTAGAAAAGCTTTCTCATCATTTTACTTTACATTTTGCTATTTTACTTTGTACTTCTCCCCATACGTTTTATTATGCGGTTTGTCTCCTTCAGCCTAGCCTTGAATATTCTTTATTATCCTCCATCTGCTTCTGTCTGTAATATTCTTATACAGCTTTTTCTACCTTCACAACAATTGCCACTTCAGTTAAGTACCACAATGGCATCAGGCTTGTTTAAATTCAGTGTGACAGTTTTCGGTGGTGTTCTTCATAGAGAAAGTAGAGAATATTCTGATTATTCTCTACTGCTTACACTTTAGTTACACTTTAGAAATCATTCCACCCACATTGGTGCAGAGCCCATGGAGTGGGAGGGCTGTAAATATGACATTCTGAACTTAAAAATCTAATGTTTGCCCATAGTCACTTCCAAATGAAATGGATTAATGCACACATTCTGAATAAGCATACAAGATAAAAGAGCTAATTTGCTAAATAAAAAATAACAGAATTCACCATGTATTTACCACAATTCAACATTGCTTCCCTGTGCAGTTGTTCCCAGAGCAATCAGCCACAAACTTTCATTTGCAACTTGCAAAGTGTAGCATAAATAGACGAATGGACACACATATAAATGCTGTTAACAAATATTTATTCAGTTTCTGCCGGTCACATATATCCAACAGTACTGTTCCGATCAGCATTTAGTTCCACTGGGCAACACAGACAGGCTTACCCCATAATGCAATCACTTACATCCTTTTCACTCTGACTAGCCTTCCTCAACCTCACCCCCGCTGGGAGCTCACTCCCCACCTGTCCACTTGAGAGTCCGGCATTCCTCTAATGCTCCTCTGCCCTTCTCTGAACAGGAATTTTCTGGCGACGTCCCTTGCCAAAGGCCTTTTCTGCTAGTCCTAACACTGACCTTCATCCCTTACTGTGGCATAGACAAGGCTCCTAAGCCATCTACTTCCTTGTTGGGGTGTGGGCTACTCATACTAAACAGCCTGACTGCCTGAAACACCTAGTACTTCTCACTGTGACACCCTCTCTGTCTATCCTGCTGATCTACCATCAAAAAACCCCAAACTGGGTGGTACCTTGCTTATATATGTTCTGCCCTATGTTTCCCTCTAGTGGCTGGAGGCTCTATTACACCTAATTTTCCCAAACTTGCAAAACCCTGCCACCTAGTGGCTAAACTGCAAAAATTCTATTATAACTATAACTGGGGAATTAGCAATCACGAAGGCACCCCACTACAAAGGGACCCTTGTATTTAGGGCCTGATTAAGGCAGATTTTAAGCTCCTCCTTGCCAAAACATTCTGTGAATGATACCTCATACAGTAAAGTAGGAGCACTGGGCAGACTAGTGAAAAAGGACACATTGATGCATAGTATAGATGTGGGTAAGTACGTACAAGAGCATTGTATGTTGAATTTTCTGGACTCAACTGTGCACCCATTTTGGTGCTTAACATTCTGCCTAGTGATCATAAATGAGCCCTAATGTATCAAGATATATGTTATTTCTCTGTAGTGCAGCTCTTGTTTCAAGGTCTCTTTACAGTATATTGTTTGTTACATCTGATCACTGAGCCCTTTAATTATGGCATAGCTGATGAATGAAAAGGAATCACATAATGAAATGCTCTCAGCATTTAAGCCTGATAATCCAAGTACTGATTCTTGTCCTGGAGATTGGAAATCATTATTCAAGACACACAAGTCTCTACTGGGTAAGACGATCTATGCACTGAGTGGCAAATCATAAACATGAAAGCTTAAAAGAATATGAAGATGTACCCTGAGGGCCAAAATACATTAACCTAAGCTATATTTCAAAATAAATAAAGTTGAGCATATACACGGAGAACATATTTTCTATATTTCAATAACCACATTAATTATTATGTAAACCTTGGGTTAATCACAACATTTGCATTTCTTAGTCACTCTATTAATAATTCAACGTATTAAAGAACTTTAAAGGATTTTTGAAATAAGTGCTCTTATGAAATTTGTAGCAATAGCAATGTAGGAATATTAGGGCCAAATGCATGTATGTATTGCTGTTTTTAGTATTATGTTTAAATGACTTTGTATAATGAATTATGGTACATGAGATTGTTTTACTGGCTTCACTAGCTAAGCACTGTGGCGCCCTGACTTGCTGGAAGGCATAAACAGGAAATGGCTACACTGCGGGGCAGATTTATGCTCCTTTGATCCTTTGATTCTTAGTAATCGTTCGCATATTCTTGAACTGATTGATTTTTTTCCTTGTGCTGCATTTTGCTCTCTGTGTTTTCCTACAATAATTACTGCAAACCTGAGGATCGTAAATAATAAATCTGCCATTATGGGTTATGGATTTCTTCTTTGACCAGGTTTTCTTGAGGCTGGTACCTGTGGAACCTCCTGACCAATGGTAAGCACCTGGGGTTGTGTAACTCAAACTTACAAAGGGTTTGGTTCTTCTTTTGAGCGTTATCTTTCACAATGGACAAGTGAAATATCTAATATTGTCAGGACTCACGGAAGTGTTGATGGAAGAACTCACAGAGGAAGGACCTCTCCTACACCTCCCACTAAGGAGCACAGCCACTGGAGGTGAAACAGGACTGGGACCAAGTGGAGGAGTGGCAGGAGTGCCGCACCAGGCGTCAAACAGAGTCGAGAGGCAATTGGATGGTCAGGCAGGCGAGAGGTCGGTCCAGGCAGCAGGATACGTAGTCAATAGGCAGGCCGGGTCAAAAAAAAGTCTTAATCAGAAAAATAACAATGCTTAGCATCTTTCACGAGGAAAATGATCACTTCGCAGTGATCCTAGGCCCTTGGCGTCTATTTAAGCGCAGTTCGCATGCGCGGGCGTCAAGACGCACGCCTGACAAATATACTTCAACCTATAGGGCAACTCAGTGGCAACAGTGGTACAAGTATGAGACCTGTTATCCAGAATGCTTAGCACCTGGAGTTTTCCAGAAAGGGGTCTTTCTGTAATTTATATTTACATGCCTGAAGTCTGCCAAAAATGATTTAAACATTTATCAAATCTAATAGGATTGTCTTGCCTCTTATAAGGATTAATTATAGTTTAGTTGGGATACTGCTTTATTATTACAGAGAAAAAGGAAATTATTTTTAAAAAATGGGATTAAAATAGAGTCCATAGGAGATGCGCTTCCTGGATTACTGGATAATGGATCCCATACCTGTATACTGAATTTTACTGGGTTTTCTTTGCTACAAATGGAGGTATTTGGAGTGTCATCATACAATTTACTCATAATTCACACTAGCATACCAAGGCTAAACTAGGGTTAAAAAAGGTGTCATAATCTAATAATTGGAGTAACTCAGTAGACATAGAGGTTAATATGAGACAAATAATGTTTGTACCACATTTTTCTGTACTTTTTTTTTTACCTTCATGTACATTTACATTGGCAGAAAGGCTTGTATATCAAAATCTTTTATATTGCTTTGATACTTGTCCTTCAGCAGATTGCATAGTTCCAGTGCCACTTTTCGTTCCTCCAATACTCATCTTGTTTGCATATGGTGTATCATGTAAATCCAGCTGCTTCCCCGCCTATAGGTTACTGTACTTTAAAGGGTGTATGATGAACTACAGGACAGAGCTTATTTACTAATGCACTACCCATACATTTCCAGCTAAAGATAACAATGATCAGATATGTTTATGTGAAACCTTACAAGGCATGAGGTTAATAACCATTTCTAATTTATAGTAGGTTTCATAGCCTTCTACTAAAGAATATATATTATTGAAATATTAAAGATTATTCACATTGACATGCCAGTAATTTTTGTTTAGTATCTATTTTAGTGTGTATATTCACATTCCAACTGTGATGACTTTAACTTGTGTTGTGTTTGCTTTTCTCCAGCTGAGAATGCATCTTTTGTGCAATATAACCAAATAATTGTCTATTCCGATTATATAATAGTATTATATTCTCAGGGCCCAACACTTTTTTTAGGGTTCTAAATTTGATGTGTAATTGTAATCCAACTGAAACTTTAGATTAGTGTTACTTGTATTTGACAGTCACGAGTTATTAAAAAAAACCTCTGTAAGACTTACCTAAAATAGAGAAGCACATTACCATATCTGAACATGGATTGTACAGGAAATGAAGCTTTCCAATATTAGCAATGATTGGGTGATGTAAATGACAGAACACTTTAGGCCATGTATTGGAAAGCATTACGGTGCTCGCTGAACAGCAGATTTGATAGATATTAATACTGCCATATACTTTGCTACTTTGTGCTATATGTAGGAGGACACACTGCTAAATTAAGAGCCATGCAATCTCATAGCCGTATCTAACAGTTCTTATTCCTATCTATCTCTCCAAAGATTAATGCTACACATTACAGGCACTCAAGGGAGACATAAATTTAGAGTTTACTGCAACTCCTCTCTCAGTAAAACTTTCCAAATAACCTTACGCTCTCAGCCTGTTCCATTATTCATTATACTAAAACATGTAAATATAGTTTACGGAAGGTTAATGTGAAACACCTTTTCCCCAAAGAGAAAGCATTTTAAATATTCTACTATGCCATTAGGTCTGCATGAATATTAACCTGTTCACTTATAACATGGATAATAAATGCTGGCAGAAAAAGAAGTCTATTAATTACCTTAAATGGGCTTTTTCAGCCCTAAATAATTACTCTTCACTTTTTAAAAAAGTTTTCATACTCTATAATTTGCACCTGTCTTTTGAACTGTAGGTGAAGCAATAATCTAATTGACCTGTACATTAAATATAAATGCCTTTACTATCATTAGTTCATCCAAACAGTGGAATCTTTTTCACCTGACATACAGTTGCTTACCGAAGTGCAACAATTATTGAACTTTAGCTCATAAAGTGGCCATAAAATTTGAAACTGTTCTCTGTTTTAATATGAGAGTTCAAAGTAATCATTAAGTACTAAGTATTCTTTACAACAAACCAATAAACTGTATGCATTTATATGCATATGCTTTATACATACATATATCTTTGGGTATATGTCATCCAGTGGTGTAACTACTCAGTGCTGGGCCTCCCCCAAGCACTCACCACAACCTCTACTCACCCTCCCTTCCCTGCCCGTTCTCTAGCTAGCCTTGCTCCCTACCCACTCGATCTCAGGTAAGAGAGCAACTGGAGAAGAGTGATCTCTACAGTTATATAAAAAGCAGACCCTACAGCCTGGGCTTCTCTGTGATCTGCCCCCTCTCCCAGGACTATGGGGTCTGCTTCCTCTAGTTACACCACTTGATGTCCCCATCTGTCAAGGCCTGGACCTTGGAAAGCATGATATGCAGCCTGTACAGCAGTTCTCTGTTGCAGGCTCAGACTGGGATCCAAAATAGGACCTGGCATTTCAAGTAAACAAAGGCCCAAACAGCATCCAATAAAGCACAATAAATAGTGACTGTCTAAGGCATCTTACAGTAGTCCGTCTGGCATTTGCCGGAACCCACTGATTTCCAGTCTGGGCCTGCTCTGTTAAGGCACTGGAAGCTTTTGCATCTCATGTTACTATAAAGTTGGTTTGCTTAAAAGTATTAAACTAACATGTTTGCCCATATGGTGGGTTCTGTCTATGTTATGCTTAAATAATGATTTCCTTTAGAACCTTAATGTAAAGCTGCACACATACATAGAAACCTGTGCTCAGTAAGTTTTCAAAATTAATCTTTTCCAGCTTGCATGTCAGAAAATACAACATTTAGATGTGACATCTATTCCAAAAGCAGAGGGATACTGCTTCCAGGGGACCTGACAAGTGATGAGTTGTGATACAGTTGCTATGTATATAGAGGTTCTTAAGCTGAGTCTTTATCTTCTAATAAGCATAGACATGTTTTGGGGGACCTAACTCATTTGTAAACTGATATTCAGTAAATCAGAGTAATATTAATATAAATCCCAGATATGTGGTTTTATAAGGATTGTATCCAATGATGTTTTGTGGTTATTATTTGTTAAATATAACAAACATTTTCCTCCTATAGCTGTTTGCCACTATGCTTTTATAAAGTCCAGTGCTATTTGAGCTAGTAATGGATAAATAAACAATATTATATATACAATATATATATATATTCATTCTTATTTTCTATACCAGTCGTCACCCACACACATCTATAGCTGTATTAATACGTATTATTAAACATCCTGTTTAAACTGCTTGCTGTGTAAGGGATTAAAACACATTCTACGCATCTCAGCATTTGAAATATGAATAGGAGCTGCCCATTAACAGGAGAAGATAAATTAATCATTGCAACTACTCATGTTTTTATTCTCCTCAAAGTATAATTAGACAGATAATAGGAAAGCACTTCTGCAGTTCCTGTGTATTTATATCAGTGTTTAAAAAAAATTCTTTGTGCATGTTGCCTAAGCACTCATAACATTTTGTTTCAAACCTTTTTTTCTAATCATTCTCCACATATGCACCTCGGTATGTATAAATATCTTAATCACCCAGTGCAGAGTCATCTAGTCTGGCCCACTGTTTGAGTCTCTTATATGGCACAATAGGGGCAAATTACAATGCCTCTGGGGGGGTGTGAAGTTGCACTAAGGAGTGTAGGGGTGAGCCCCTTAGTGCTCTTTTAACAGAACTATCTGTCCCCCTGGGGCTGTTGCTTTCCCATCTGGTGCTCCATTCAGAGACCATCATTAGGAGACGTATTCCAGCCCTGTTCTTACAACCTTTTTTTGGGCAAGCAGTAAATACTGGGCCCAATGTGGCTGTACCTCCTTCTACTCCTTACTTGCGCATCCAAATTCTCTCAAATAAGGGAAGATAGGTGGCTGGAGGGGGGGCATGTACATTTCTCCCCCTGCCCCTTTTGAATCTAACATTGCCTAATGCAGGCCATGCTAGAATCAAGTAGACGTCCACAGGTTTCTGCAAAAGGACATAGAGGCCTGTGGCTATCCACACAATGCCCAACGTGCAAAAAAATTGCCGATTTCAGCCTTTTTTTGCACTTTGCACACTGTCTGGGGCCCTCATATATCTTGTCTACTGTATAACAGGTACCTATTGAGATATAAGCCTTTTTCTTAACTCTCCATATGCAACTGGAACAGTCAGGAATGCTCCATTAGGGTTCCATTTATATTTATTTCATAATCAGTTATCATAAGAATAACATTAACAAAAGATGGAGGTTTAAATAATGCTCAGCTTCCTGCATTTACTTTTTTAGTATT